>NC_069504.1:148214927-148487427 GCF_027579735.1 Bombina bombina
ACTCCAGTAACCCGCTTACTTGCTCTGCTGCAAAGTGTCCCTGGAATTTTTTTTGAAATGTTGGCAACTATGTTTGTATACTAGTGGTGCCTCATTATTCAATGATTTAGGGGTTCTTACAGGTTCAGCACAAATTACCCTCTACAATAGATATAGATTTATATGAGCCTCTCCAAAAATGCTGGCAACCCTCACTTACCAAACTATCATTGACCTGTACAGATCTATTCAAAATGTAAATACTTATAAGTGTAATTTCTAAGCCAGATGTACCCCTATCTAAGCTTTAGCACTGCTAATTGGTTTTCACAATCGTTATAGCATTCTGTTATTTATATTCATTGTAATTTACTAATCATGCTATAATCCTTAAGATAAATTACACAAGGTCCAAGAGTGACCTATGTTACATTAGAATTCCTCCTCTGAGTTAGTTCTGTTCATGTGGGTCCATGAGTGGCCTGTCAAAGTTTGGATGAACATATATTTTTTTTTTAAATCAGGTTCCATTTTTATTGTTCAGTAGTATTAATGATGGTAAAGTCTCTTGTTCACTAGATAACACATAGTCTGGCATATAGTAATCTTTTATTTTGTGCTGTGATGTAACAGCATAACAATTGTGGATGTACCCATTTTTGTTTCTATTGAACACGTACCATCTAACAACCTCAATAAAAAAATTAAATAATAAAAAAAATAATTCAGGAACACCTCATGTCTTCACCCACTTCCTGGAAGGCAACGATTTAGGGGCCGGTTTACTAAAGTGCGGACGGACTTCATACGATGTAGCATATCATCTTGTGCAATGATGCCCCCTGCAGATTAGCGGCCAATTGGCCGCTAGCAGGGGTGTCAATCAGCCAGATTGAATAGGATAGGGCAGATTGAAGACCGCAGCCTCAGAGGCAGCGGACAAGTTATGGAGCAGCGGTCTTTAGACCGCTGCTTCATAACTGCTGTTTCCGGCGAGCCTAAAGGAGCTTGATAATTCGGCCCCTTTGATTAATTTACCAATAAGGTGGGAGGGTGAAGTACGCTTGAAGGTTTGTGAATCTTTACCTCTGCATAGTTGTAGTATTTGTTATCCCATGCATAATGAATTGTTGAGTCACACCACATTATGAAAGAAAATAGGGTTTTAATACCATATTTTTGCCAAAGCACCTGCCAATGTTAAGGCAAACCTCATAGTGAAATCAAGTTCTACTTTCAATATTGCAATAAGTGATGTATTAAAAATTAGTTAAAGTATGCACCCATACCATGGTTTAGAGCAGTGCTTCTTAAACTTGTTTTAGAGTAGTGCTTCTTAAACTTGTTTTAGAGTAGTGCTTCTTAAACTTGTTTTAGAGTAGTGCTTCTTAAACTCGGGGTCCTTTGAAACTTTTTGAGGGTCCCCACAAGACTTGATAATTTATTGATCACAGGCGATAGGAAAACAGGAGGGGCCTGTGGTACAACAATTGCAATTACTAACCAAACAATAGTGATGTCGCGAACAGTTCGCCGGAGAACAGCTCCCGGCGAACATAGCTTGTTCGCATTCGCAGCGGCAGGCGAACATATGCGATGTTCGATCCACCCCCTATTCTTCATCATTGCCTAAACTTTGACCCTGTATCTCACAGTCAGCAGACACATTCCAGCCAATCAGCAGCAGACCCTCCCTCCCAGACCCTTACACCTCATGGACAGCAGCCATTTTAGATTCATTCGGAAGCTGCATTGCTAGTGAGAGGAGGGACAGTGTAGCCGCTGCTAATTTAATAGGGAAATCGATAGCTAGGCTAGTGTATCCACTACAGTCCTGAAGGACTCATCTGATCCCTGCTGTAAGGACAGAATCCCAAAAAGCCCTTTTTAGGGCTAGAACATCAGTCTTTTTTTCTTTTTTTTTTTTTTTTCTTTGTAATCTAATTGCATTTGCCTGCCTGTCAACGTGTGTCAGGCTCACAGCATATACTGTGCCTACTTGCTCAGTGCCACCACTCATATCTGGTGTAACATTAGTGTAAATTTAAAAAAAAAAAACTTTTTCATCAGTCTGCTAGTGTAATCTAATTTCAGTTGCCAGGCCAGCCTGCCACTGCCAGCCTCTGTGTCAGGCTCACAGAATATACTGTGCCTACTTGCTCAGTGCCACCACCAGTCATATCTGGTGTAACATTAGTGTAAATTAAAAAAAAAAAAAACTTTTACATCAGTCTGCTAGTGTAATCTAATTTCAGTTGCCAGGCCAGCCTGCCACTGCCAGCCTGTGTGTCAGGCTCACAGCATATACTGTGCCTTCTTGCTCAGTGCCACCACCAGTCATATCTGGTGTAACCGTAGTGTAAATTTAAAAAAAAAAACTTTTACATCAGTCTGCTAGTGTAATCTAATTTCAGTTGCCAGGCCAGCCTGCCACTGCCAGCCTGTGTGTCTGGCTCACAGCATATACTGTGCCTACTTGCTCAGTGCCACCACCAGTCATATCTGGTGTAACCGTAGTGTAAATTTTAAAAAAAAAACTTTTACATCAGTCTGCTAGTGTAATCTAATAGCAGTTGCCTGCCTGCCACTGCCAGCCTGTGTGTCAGGCTCACAGCATATACTGTGCCTACCTGCTCAGTGCCACCACTCATATCTGGTGTAACATTAGTGTAAATTTAAAAAAAAAAACTTTTACATCAGTCTGCTAGTGTAATCTAATTTCAGTTGCCAGGCCAACCTGCCACTGCCAGTCTGTGTGTCAGGCTCACAGCATATACTGTGTCTACTTGCTCAGTGCCACCACCAGTCATATCTTTAAAAAAACATTTTTACATCAGTCTGCTAGTGTAATCTAATAGAAGTTGCCTGCCTGCCACTGCCAGCCTGTGTGTCAGGCTCACAGCATATACTGTGCCTACTTGCTCAGTGCCACCAGTCATATCTGGTGTAATATTAGTGTATTTTTTAAAAAAAAAAAACTTTTACATCAGTCTGCTAGTGTAATCTAATTTCAGTTGCCAGGCCAGCCTGCCACTGCCAGCCTGTGTGTCAGGCTCACAGCATATACTGTGCCTTCTTGCTCAGTGCCACCACCAGTCATATCTGGTGTAACCGTAGTGTAAATTTAAAAAAAAAAACTTTTACATCAGTCTGCTAGTGTAATCTAATTTCAGTTGCCAGGCCAGCCTGCCACTGCCAGCCTGTGTGTCTGGCTCACAGCATATACTGTGCCTACTTGCTCAGTGCCACCACCAGTCATATCTGGTGTAACCGTAGTGTAAATTTAAAAAAAAAAACTTTTACATCAGTCTGCTAGTGTAATCTAATTTCAGTTGCCAGGCCAGCCTGCCACTGCCAGCCTGTGTGTCAGGCTCACAGCATATACTGTGCCTACTTGCTCAGTGCCACCAGTCATATCTGGTGTAACATTAGTGTAATTTAAAAAAAAAAAACTTTTACATCAGTCTGCTAGTGTAATCTAATTTCAGTTGCAAGGCCAGCATGCCACTGCCAGCCTGTGTGTCAGGCTCACAGCATATACTGTGCCTACTTGCTCAGTGCCACCACCAGTCATATCTGGTGTAACCGTAGTGTAAATTAAAAAAAAAACTTTTACATCAGTCTGCTAGTGTAATCTACTGCCAGCCTGTGTGTCAGGCTCACAGCATATACTGTGCCTACCTGCTCAGTGCCACCACTCATATCTGGTGTAACATTAGTGTAAATTTAAAAAAAAAAACGTTTACATCAGTCTGCTAGTGTAATCTAATTTCAGTTGCCAGGCCAGCCTGCCACTGCCAGTCTGTGTGTCAGGCTCACAGCATATACTGTGTCTACTTGCTCAGTGCCACCACCAGTCATATCTTTAAAAAAACATTTTTACATCAGTCTGCTAGTGTAATCTAATAGAAGTTGCCTGCCTGCCACTGCCAGCCTGAGTGTCAGGCTCACAGCATATACTGTGCCTACTTGCTCAGTGCCACCAGTCATATCTGGTGTAATATTAGTGTATTTTTTTTTAAAAAAAAACTTTTACATCAGTCTGCTAGTGTAATCTAATTTCAGTTGCCAGGCCAGCCTGCCACTGCCAGTCTGTGTGTCAGGCTCACAGCATATACTGTGTCTACTTGCTCAGTGCCAACACCAGTCATATCTTTAAAAAAAAAAACTTTTACATCAGTCTGCTAGTGTAATCTAATAGCAGTTGCCTGCCTGCCTGCCTGCCACTGCCAGCCTGTGTGTCAGGCTCACAGCATATACTGTGCCTACTTGCTCAGTGCCACCAGTCATATCTGGTGTAACATTAGTGTAATTTTTTTTTAAAAAAAACTTTTACATCAGTCTGCTAGTGTAATCTAATTTCAGTTGCAAGGCCAGCCTGCCACTGCCAGCCTGTGTTTCAGGCCCACAGCATATACTGTGCCTACTTGCTCAGAGCCACCACCAGTCATATCTGGTGTAAACGTAGTGTCAATTTAAGAAAAAAAATTTTTTACATCAGTCTGCTAGTGTAATCTAATAGCAGTTGCCTGTCTGCCACTGCCAGCCTGTGTGTCAGGCTCACAGCATATACTGTGCCTACTTGCTCAGTGCCACCACTCATATCTGGTGTAACATTAGTGTAAATTAAAAAAAAAAACTTTGACATCAGTCTGCTAGTGTAATCTAATTTCAGTTGCCAGGCCAGCCTGCCACTGCCAGCCTATGTGTCTGGCTCACAGCATATACTGTGTCTACTTGCTCAGTGCCACACCAGTCAAATCTGGTGTAACCGTAGTGTAAATTTAAAAAAAAAATTTTTACATCAGTCTGCTAGTGTAATCTAATAGCAGTTGACTGCCTGTCACTGCCAGCCTGTGTGTCAGGCTCACAGCATATACTGTGCCTACTTACTCAGTGCTACCACTCATATCTGGTGTAACATTAGGGTAAATTTAAAAAAAAAAACTTTTACATCAGTCTGCTAGTGTAATCTAATTTCAGTTGCCAGGCCAGCCTGCCACTGCCAGCCTGTGTGTCAGGCTCACAGCATATACTGTGCCTACTTGCTCAGTGCCACCACCAGTCATATATGTTGTAACCGTAGTGTAAATCAGTCTGCTAGTGTAATCTAATAGCAGTTGCCTGCCTGCCACTGCCAGCCTGTGTGTCAGGATCACAGCATATACTGTGCCTACTTGCTCAGTGCCACCACTCATATCTGGTGTAACATTAGTGTAAATTTAAAAAAAAAAACTTTTACATCAGTCTGCTAGGGTAATCTAATTTCAGTTGCCAGGCCAGCCTGCCACTGCCAGCCTGTGTGTCAGGCTCACAGCATATACTGTGCCTACTTGCTCAGTGCCACCACCAGTCATATCTGGTGTAACCGTAGTGTAAATTTAAAAAAAAACTACTTTTACATCAGTCTGCTAGTGTAATCTAATAGCAGTTGCATGCCTGCCACTGCCAGCCTGTGTGTCAGGCTCACAGCATATACTGTGCCTACTTGCTCAGTGCTACCACTCATATCTGGTGTAACATTAGTGTAAATTTAAAAAAAAACTTTTACATCAGTCTGCTAGTGTAATCTAATTTCAGTTGCCAGGCCAGCCTGCCACTGCCAGCCTGTGTGTCAGGCTCACAGCATATACTGTGCCTACTTGCTCAGTGCTACCACCAGTCATATCTGGTGTAACCGTAGTGTAAATTTAAAAAAAAAAAAACTTTTACATCAGTCTGCTAGTGTAATCTAATAGCAGTTGCCTGCCTGCCACTGCCAGCCTGTGTGTCAGGCTCACAGCATATACTGTACCTACTTGCTCAGTGCTACCACTCATATCTGGTGTAACATTAGTGTAAATTTTAAAAAAAAACTTTTCCATCAGTCTGCTAGTGTAATCTAATTTCAGTTGCCAGGCCAGCCTGCCACTGCCAGCCTGTGTGTCATGCTCACAGCATATACTGTGCCTACTTGCTCAGTGCCACCACCAGTCATATCTGGTGTAACCGTAGTGTAAATTTAAAAAAAAAACTTTTACATCAGTCTGCTAGTGTAATCTAATTTCAGTTGCCAGGCCAGCCTGCCACTGCCAGCCAGTGTGTCTGGCTCACAGCATATACTGTGCCTACTTGCTCAGTGCCACCACCAGTCATATCTGGTGTAACCGTAGTGTAAATTTAAAAAAAAAAAAACTTTTACATCAGTCTGCTAGTGTAATCTAATAGCAGTTGCCTGCCTGCCACTGCCAGCCTGTGTGTCAGGCTCACAGCATATACTGTGCCTACTTGCTCAGTGCCACCACTCATATCTGGTGTAACATTAGTGTAAATTTAAAAAAAAACTTTTACATCAGTATGCTAGTGTAATCTAATTTCAGTTGCCAGGCCAGCCTGCCACTGCCAGCCTTTGTGTCAGGCTCACAGCATATATTGTGTCTACTTGCTCAGTGCCACCACCAGTCATATCTTTAAAAAAAAAACTTTTACATCAGTCTGCTAGTGTAATCTAATAGAAGTTGCCTGCCTGCCACTGCCAGCCTGTGTGTCAGGCTCACAGCATATACTGTGCCTACTTGCTCAGTGCCACCAGTCATATCTGGTGTAACATTAGTGTAATTTAAAAAAAAACAAAAAACTTTTACATCAGTCTGCTAGTGTAATCTAATTTCAGTTGCAAGGCCAGCATGCCACTGCCAGCCTGTGTGTCAGGCTCACAGCATATACTGTGCCTACTTGCTCAGTGCCACCACCAGTCATATCTGGTGTAACCGTAGTGTAAATTAAAAAAAAAACTTTTACATCAGTCTGCTAGTGTAATCTAATAGCAGTTGCCTGCCTGCCACTGCCAGCCTGTGTGTCAGGCTCACAGCATATACTGTGCCTACTTGCTCAGTGCCACCACTCATATCTGGTGTAACATTAGTGTAAATTTAAAAAAAAAAACTTTTACATCAGTCTGCTAGTGTAATCTAATTTCAGTTGCCAGGCCAGCCTGCCACTGCCAGTCTGTGTGTCAGGCTCACAGCATATACTGTGTCTACTTGCTCAGTGCCACCACCAGTCATATCTTTAAAAAAAAAAATTTACATCAGTCTGCTAGTGTAATCTAATAGAAGTTGCCTGCCTGCCACTGCCAGCCTGTGTGTCAGGCTCACAGCATATACTGTGCCTACTTGCTCAGTGCCACCAGTCATATCTGGTGTAATATTAGTGTATTTTTAAAAAAAAAAAAACTTTTACATCAGTCTGCTAGTGTAATCTAATTTCAGTTGCCAGGCCAGCCTGCCACTGCCAGTCTGTGTGTCAGGCTCACAGCATATACTGTGTCTACTTGCTCAGTGCCAACACCAGTCATATCTTTTAAAAAAAAAACTTTTACATCAGTCTGCTAGTGTAATCTAATAGCAATTGCCTGCCTGCCTGCCTGCCACTGCCAGCCTGTGTGTCAGGCTCACAGCATATACTGTGCCTACTTGCTCAGTGCCACCAGTCATATCTGGTGTAACATTAGTGTAATTTTTTTTAAAAAAAAACTTTTACATCAGTCTGCTAGTGTAATCTAATTTCAGTTGCAAGGCCAGCCTGCCACTGCCAGCCTGTGTTTCAGGCCCACAGCATATACTGTGCCTACTTGCTCAGAGCCACCACCAGTCATATCTGGTGTAAACGTAGTGTAAATTTAAGATTTTTTTTTTTTTACATCAGTCTGCTAGTGTAATCTAATAGCAGTTGCCTGTCTGCCACTGCCAGCCTGTGTGTCAGGCTCACAGCATATACTGTGCCTACTTGCTCAGTGCCACCACTCATATCTGGTGTAACATTAGTGTAAATTAAAAAAAAAAACTTTGACATCAGTCTGCTAGTGTAATCTAATTTCAGTTGCCAGGCTAGCCTGCCACTGCCAGCCTATGTGTCTGGCTCACAGCATATACTGTGTCTACTTGCTCAGTGCCACCACCAGTCAAATCTGGTGTAACCGTAGTGTAAATTTTAAAAAAATTTTTTTACATCAGTCTGCTAGTGTAATCTAATAGCAGTTGACTGCCTGCCACTGCCAGCCTGTGTGTCAGGCTCACAGCATATACTGTGCCTACTTGCTCAGTGCTACCACTCATATCTGGTGTAACATTAGAGTAAATTTAAAAAAAAAAACTTTTACATCAGTCTGCTAGTGTAATCTAATTTCAGTTGCCAGGCCAGCCTGCCACTGCCAGCCTGTGTGTCAGGCTCACAGCATATACTGTGCCTACTTGCTCAGTGCCACCACCAGTCATATCTGTTGTAACCGTAGTGTAAATGTAAAAAAAAAAAAAACTTTTACATCAGTCTGCTAGTGTAATCTAATAGCAGTTGCCTGCCTGCCACTGCCAGCCTGTGTGTCAGGATCACAGCATATACTGTGCCTACTTGCTCAGTGCCACCACTCATATCTGGTGTAACATTAGTGTAAATTTAAAAAAAAAAACTTTTACATCAGTCTGCTAGGGTAATCTAATTTCAGTTGCCAGGCCAGCCTGCCACTGCCAGCCTGTGTGTCAGGCTCACAGCATATACTGTGCCTACTTGCTCAGTGCCACCACCAGTCATATCTGGTGTAACCGTAGTGTAAATTTAAAAAAAAAACTACTTTTACATCAGTCTGCTAGTGTAATCTAATAGCAGTTGCCTGCCTGCCACTGCCAGCCTGTGTGTCAGGCTCACAGCATATACTGTGCCTACTTGCTCAGTGCTACCACTCATATCTGGTGTAACATTAGTGTAAATTTTAAAAAAAAACTTTTACATCAGTCTGCTAGTGTAATCTAATTTCAGTTGCAAGGCCAGCCTGCCACTGCCAGCCTGTGTTTCAGGCCCACAGCATATACTGTGCCTACTTGCTCAGAGCCACCACCAGTCATATCTGGTGTAAACGTAGTGTCAATTTAAGAAAAAAATTTTTTTACATCAGTCTGCTAGTGTAATCTAATAGCAGTTGCCTGTCTGCCACTGCCAGCCTGTGTGTCAGGCTCACAGCATATACTGTGCCTACTTGCTCAGTGCCACCACTCATATCTGGTGTAACATTAGTGTAAATTAAAAAAAAAAACTTTGACATCAGTCTGCTAGTGTAATCTAATTTCAGTTGCCAGGCCAGCCTGCCACTGCCAGCCTATGTGTCTGGCTCACAGCATATACTGTGTCTACTTGCTCAGTGCCACACCAGTCAAATCTGGTGTAACCGTAGTGTAAATTTAAAAAAAAATTTTTTACATCAGTCTGCTAGTGTAATCTAATAGCAGTTGACTGCCTGTCACTGCCAGCCTGTGTGTCAGGCTCACAGCATATACTGTGCCTACTTACTCAGTGCTACCACTCATATCTGGTGTAACATTAGGGTAAATTTAAAAAAAAAAACTTTTACATCAGTCTGCTAGTGTAATCTAATTTCAGTTGCCAGGCCAGCCTGCCACTGCCAGCCTGTGTGTCAGGCTCACAGCATATACTGTGCCTACTTGCTCAGTGCCACCACCAGTCATATATGTTGTAACCGTAGTGTAAATCAGTCTGCTAGTGTAATCTAATAGCAGTTGCCTGCCTGCCACTGCCAGCCTGTGTGTCAGGATCACAGCATATACTGTGCCTACTTGCTCAGTGCCACCACTCATATCTGGTGTAACATTAGTGTAAATTTAAAAAAAAAAACTTTTACATCAGTCTGCTAGGGTAATCTAATTTCAGTTGCCAGGCCAGCCTGCCACTGCCAGCCTGTGTGTCAGGCTCACAGCATATACTGTGCCTACTTGCTCAGTGCCACCACCAGTCATATCTGGTGTAACCGTAGTGTAAATTTAAAAAAAAACTACTTTTACATCAGTCTGCTAGTGTAATCTAATAGCAGTTGCATGCCTGCCACTGCCAGCCTGTGTGTCAGGCTCACAGCATATACTGTGCCTACTTGCTCAGTGCTACCACTCATATCTGGTGTAACATTAGTGTAAATTTAAAAAAAAACTTTTACATCAGTCTGCTAGTGTAATCTAATTTCAGTTGCCAGGCCAGCCTGCCACTGCCAGCCTGTGTGTCAGGCTCACAGCATATACTGTGCCTACTTGCTCAGTGCTACCACCAGTCATATCTGGTGTAACCGTAGTGTAAATTTAAAAAAAAAAAAACTTTTACATCAGTCTGCTAGTGTAATCTAATAGCAGTTGCCTGCCTGCCACTGCCAGCCTGTGTGTCAGGCTCACAGCATATACTGTACCTACTTGCTCAGTGCTACCACTCATATCTGGTGTAACATTAGTGTAAATTTTAAAAAAAAACTTTTCCATCAGTCTGCTAGTGTAATCTAATTTCAGTTGCCAGGCCAGCCTGCCACTGCCAGCCTGTGTGTCATGCTCACAGCATATACTGTGCCTACTTGCTCAGTGCCACCACCAGTCATATCTGGTGTAACCGTAGTGTAAATTTAAAAAAAAAACTTTTACATCAGTCTGCTAGTGTAATCTAATTTCAGTTGCCAGGCCAGCCTGCCACTGCCAGCCAGTGTGTCTGGCTCACAGCATATACTGTGCCTACTTGCTCAGTGCCACCACCAGTCATATCTGGTGTAACCGTAGTGTAAATTTAAAAAAAAAAAACTTTTACATCAGTCTGCTAGTGTAATCTAATAGCAGTTGCCTGCCTGCCACTGCCAGCCTGTGTGTCAGGCTCACAGCATATACTGTGCCTACTTGCTCAGTGCCACCACTCATATCTGGTGTAACATTAGTGTAAATTTAAAAAAAAACTTTTACATCAGTATGCTAGTGTAATCTAATTTCAGTTGCCAGGCCAGCCTGCCACTGCCAGCCTTTGTGTCAGGCTCACAGCATATATTGTGTCTACTTGCTCAGTGCCACCACCAGTCATATCTTTAAAAAAAAAACTTTTACATCAGTCTGCTAGTGTAATCTAATAGAAGTTGCCTGCCTGCCACTGCCAGCCTGTGTGTCAGGCTCACAGCATATACTGTGCCTACTTGCTCAGTGCCACCAGTCATATCTGGTGTAACATTAGTGTAATTTAAAAAAAAACAAAAAACTTTTACATCAGTCTGCTAGTGTAATCTAATTTCAGTTGCAAGGCCAGCATGCCACTGCCAGTCTGTGTGTCAGGCTCACAGCATATACTGTGCCTACTTGCTCAGTGCCACCACCAGTCATATCTGGTGTAACCGTAGTGTAAATTAAAAAAAAAACTTTTACATCAGTCTGCTAGTGTAATCTAATAGCAGTTGCCTGCCTGCCACTGCCAGCCTGTGTGTCAGGCTCACAGCATATACTGTGCCTACTTGCTCAGTGCCACCACTCATATCTGGTGTAACATTAGTGTAAATTTAAAAAAAAAAACTTTTACATCAGTCTGCTAGTGTAATCTAATTTCAGTTGCCAGGCCAGCCTGCCACTGCCAGTCTGTGTGTCAGGCTCACAGCATATACTGTGTCTACTTGCTCAGTGCCACCACCAGTCATATCTTTAAAAAAAAAAATTTACATCAGTCTGCTAGTGTAATCTAATAGAAGTTGCCTGCCTGCCACTGCCAGCCTGTGTGTCAGGCTCACAGCATATACTGTGCCTACTTGCTCAGTGCCACCAGTCATATCTGGTGTAATATTAGTGTATTTTTAAAAAAAAAAAAACTTTTACATCAGTCTGCTAGTGTAATCTAATTTCAGTTGCCAGGCCAGCCTGCCACTGCCAGTCTGTGTGTCAGGCTCACAGCATATACTGTGTCTACTTGCTCAGTGCCAACACCAGTCATATCTTTTAAAAAAAAAACTTTTACATCAGTCTGCTAGTGTAATCTAATAGCAATTGCCTGCCTGCCTGCCTGCCACTGCCAGCCTGTGTGTCAGGCTCACAGCATATACTGTGCCTACTTGCTCAGTGCCACCAGTCATATCTGGTGTAACATTAGTGTAATTTTTTTTAAAAAAAAACTTTTACATCAGTCTGCTAGTGTAATCTAATTTCAGTTGCAAGGCCAGCCTGCCACTGCCAGCCTGTGTTTCAGGCCCACAGCATATACTGTGCCTACTTGCTCAGAGCCACCACCAGTCATATCTGGTGTAAACGTAGTGTAAATTTAAGATTTTTTTTTTTTTTACATCAGTCTGCTAGTGTAATCTAATAGCAGTTGCCTGTCTGCCACTGCCAGCCTGTGTGTCAGGCTCACAGCATATACTGTGCCTACTTGCTCAGTGCCACCACTCATATCTGGTGTAACATTAGTGTAAATTAAAAAAAAAAACTTTGACATCAGTCTGCTAGTGTAATCTAATTTCAGTTGCCAGGCTAGCCTGCCACTGCCAGCCTATGTGTCTGGCTCACAGCATATACTGTGTCTACTTGCTCAGTGCCACCACCAGTCAAATCTGGTGTAACCGTAGTGTAAATTTTAAAAAATTTTTTTTACATCAGTCTGCTAGTGTAATCTAATAGCAGTTGACTGCCTGCCACTGCCAGCCTGTGTGTCAGGCTCACAGCATATACTGTGCCTACTTGCTCAGTGCTACCACTCATATCTGGTGTAACATTAGAGTAAATTTAAAAAAAAAAACTTTTACATCAGTCTGCTAGTGTAATCTAATTTCAGTTGCCAGGCCAGCCTGCCACTGCCAGCCTGTGTGTCAGGCTCACAGCATATACTGTGCCTACTTGCTCAGTGCCACCACCAGTCATATCTGTTGTAACCGTAGTGTAAATGTAAAAAAAAAAAAAAAACTTTTACATCAGTCTGCTAGTGTAATCTAATAGCAGTTGCCTGCCTGCCACTGCCAGCCTGTGTGTCAGGATCACAGCATATACTGTGCCTACTTGCTCAGTGCCACCACTCATATCTGGTGTAACATTAGTGTAAATTTAAAAAAAAAACTTTTACATCAGTCTGCTAGGGTAATCTAATTTCAGTTGCCAGGCCAGCCTGCCACTGCCAGCCTGTGTGTCAGGCTCACAGCATATACTGTGCCTACTTGCTCAGTGCCACCACCAGTCATATCTGGTGTAACCGTAGTGTAAATTTAAAAAAAAAACTACTTTTACATCAGTCTGCTAGTGTAATCTAATAGCAGTTGCCTGCCTGCCACTGCCAGCCTGTGTGTCAGGCTCACAGCATATACTGTGCCTACTTGCTCAGTGCTACCACTCATATCTGGTGTAACATTAGTGTAAATTTTAAAAAAAAACTTTTACATCAGTCTGCTAGTGTAATCTAATTTCAGTTGCCAGGCCAGCCTGCCACTGCCAGCCTGTGTGTCAGGCTCACAGCATATACTGTGCCTACTTGCTCAGTGCTACCACCAGTCATATCTGGTGTAACCGTAGGGTAAATTTAAAAAAAAAAAAAACTTTTACATCAGTCTGCTAGTGTAATCTAATAGCAGTTGCCTGCCTGCCACTGCCAGCCTGTGTGTCAGGCTCACAGCATATACTGTACCTACTTGCTCAGTGCTACCACTCATATCTGGTGTAACATTAGTGTAAATTTAAAAAAAAAACTTTTCCATCAGCATGCTAGTGTAATCTAATTTCAGTTGCCAGGCCAGCCTGCCACTGCCAGCCTGTGTGTCATGCTCACAGCATATACTGTGCCTACTTGCTCAGTGCAACCACCAGTCATATCTGGTGTAACCGTAGTGTAAATTTAAAAAAAAAACTTTTACATCAGTCTGCTAGTGTAAGCTAATAGCAGTTGTCTGCCTGCCACTGCCAGCCTGTGTGTCAGGCTCACAGCATATACTGTGCCTACTTGCTCAGTGCCACCACTCATATCTGGTGTAACATTAGTGTAAATTAAAAAAAAAAACCTTTTACATCAGTCTGCTAGTGTAATCTAATTTCAGTTGCCAGGCCAGCCTGTGTGTCAGACTCACAGCATATACTGTGCCTACTTGCTCAGTGCTACCACCAGTCATATCTGGTGGAATATTAGTGTAAATTTAAAAAAAAAAACTTTTACATCAGTCTGCTAGCGTAATCTAATTTCAGTTGCCAGGCCAGCCTGCCACTGCCAGCCTGTGTGTCAGGCTCACAGGATATACTGTGCCTACTTGCTCAATGCCACCACCAGTCATATCTGGTGTAACCGTAGTGTAAATTTAAAAAAAAAAAAAAACTTTTACATCAGTCTGCTAGTGTAATCTAATAGCAGTTGCCTGCCTGCCACTGCCAGCCTGTGTGTCAGGCTCACAGCATATACTGTGCCTACTTGCTCAGTGCCACCACTCATATCTGGTGTAACATTAGTATAAATTTAAAAAAAAACTTTTACATCAGTATGCTAGTGTAATCTAATTTCAGTTGCCAGGCCAGCCTGCCACTGCCAGCCTTTGTGTCAGGCTCACAGCATATACTGTGCCTACTTGCTCAGTGCCACCACTCATACCTGGTGTAACATTAGTGTAAATTAAAAAAAACAAACTTTTACATCAGTCTGCTAGCGTAATCTAATTTCAGTTGCAAGGCCAGCCTGCCACTGCCAGCCTGTGTGTCAGGCTCACAGCATATACTGTGCCTACTTGCTCAGTGCCACCACTCATATCTGGTGTAACATTAGTGTAAATTTAAAAAAAAAAAACTTTTACATCAGTCTGCTAGTGTAATCTAATTTCAGTTGCCAGGCCAGCCTGCCACTGCCAGCCTGTGTGTCAGGCTCACAGCATATACTGTGCCTACTTGCTCAGTGCCACCACCAGTCATATCTGGTGTAACCATAGTGTAAATTGAAAAAAAAAACTTTTACATCAGTCTGCTAGTGTAATCTAATTTCAGTTGCCAGGCCAGCCTGCCACTGCCAGCCTGTGTGTCAGGCTCACAGGATATACTGTGCCTACTTGCTCAGTGCCACCACCAGTCATATCTGGTGTAACCATAGTGTAAATTTAAAAAAAAAAAAACTTTTACATCAGTCTGCTAGTGTAATCTAATAGCAGTTGCCTGCCTGCCACTGCCAGCCTGTGTGTCTGGCTCACAGCATATACTGTGCCTATTTGCTCAGTGCCACCACTCATATCTGGTGTAACATTAGTGTAAATTTTAAAAAAAACTTTTACATCAGTATGCTAGTGTAATCTAATTTCAGTTGCCAGGCCAGCCTGCCACTGCCAGCCTTTGTGTCAGGCTCACAGCATATATTGTGCCTACTTGCTCAGTGCCACCACCAGTCATATCTGGTGTAACGTAGTGTAAATTTTTTTAAAAAAACTTTTACATCAGTCTGCTAGTGTAAGCTAATAGCAGTTCTCTGCCTGCCACTGCCAGCCTGTGTGTCAGGCTCACAGCATATACTGTGCCTACTTGCTCAGTGCCACCACTCATACCTGGTGTAACATTAGTGTAAATTAAAAAAAAAACTTTTACATCAGTCTGCTAGCGTAATCTAATTTCAGTTGCAAGGCCAGCCTGCCACTGCCAGCCTGTGTGTCAGGCTCACAGCATATACTGTGCCTACTTGCTCAGTGCCACCACCAGTCATATCTGGTGTAACCATAGTGTAAATTGAAAAAAAAAAACTTTTACATCAGTCTGCTAGTGTAATCTAATTTCAGTTGCCAGGCCAGCCTGCCACTGCCAGCCTGTGTGTCAGGCTCACAGGATATACTGTGCCTACTTGCTCAGTGCCACCACCAGTCATATCTGGTGTAACCGTAGTGTAAATTTAAAAAAAACAAAAACTTTTACATCAGTCTGCTAGTGTAATCTAATAGCAGTTGCCTGCCTGCCACTGCCAGCCTGTGTGTCAGGCTCACAGCATATGCTGTGCCTATTTGCTCAGTGCCACCACTCATATGTGGTGTAACATTAGTGTAAATTTAAAAAAAAACTTTTACATCAGTATGCTAGTGTAATCTAATTTCAGTTGCCAGGCCAGCCTGCCACTGCCAGCCTTTGTGTCAGGCTCACAGCATATACTGTGCCTACTTGCTCAGTGCCACCACTCATTCCTGGTGTAACATTAGTGTAAATTAAAAAAAAAAAACTTTTACATCAGTCTGCTAGCGTAATCTAATTTCAGTTGCAAGGCCAGCCTGCCACTGCCAGCCTGTGTGTCAGGCTCACAGCATATACTGTGCCTACTTGCTCAGTGCCACCACCAGTCATATCTGGTGTAACCATAGTGTAAATTGGAAAAAAAAACTTTTACATCAGTCTGCTAGTGTAATCTAATTTCAGTTGCCAGGCCAGCCTGCCACTGCCAGCCTGTGTGTCAGGCTCACAGTATATACTGTGCCTACTTGCTCAGTGCCACCACCAGTCATATCTGGTGTAACCGTAGTGTAAATTTAAAAAAAAAAAACTTTTACATCAGTCTGCTAGTGTAATCTAATAGCAGTTGCCTGCCTGCCACTGCCAGCCTGTGTGTCAGGCTCACAGCATATACTGTGCCTACTTGCTCAGTGCCACCACTCATATCTGGTGTAACATTAGTGTAAATTTAAAAAAAAACTTTTACATCAGTATGCTAGTGTAATCTAATTTCAGTTGCCAGGCCAGCCTGCCACTGCCAGCCTTTGTGTCAGGCTCACAGCATATATTGTGCCTACTTGCTCAGTGCCACCACCAGTCATATCTGGTGTAACCGCAGTGTAAAATTTTTTAAAAAAAACTTTTACATCAGTCTGCTAGTGTAAGCTAATAGCAGTTCTCTGCCTGCCACTGCCAGCCTGTGTGTCAGGCTCACAGCATATACTGTGCCTACTTGCTCAGTGCCACCACTCATACCTGGTGTAACATTAGTTTAAATAAAAAATAAAAAAACTTTTACATCAGTCTGCTAGCGTAATCTAATTTCAGTTGCAAGGCCAGCCTGCCACTGCCAGCCTGTGTGTCAGGCTCACAGCATATACTGTGCCTACTTGCTCAGTGCCACCACCAGTCATATCTGGTGTAACCATAGTGTAAATTGAAAAAAAAACTTTTACATCAGTCTGCTAGTGTAATCTAATAGCAGTTGCCTGCCTGCCACTGCCAGCCTGTGTGTCAGGCTCACAGCATATACTGTGCCTACTTGCTCAGTGCCACCACTCATATCTGGTGTAACATTAGTGTAAATTTAAAAAAAAACTTTTACATCAGTATGCTAGTGTAATCTAATTTCAGTTGCCAGGCCAGCCTGCCACTGCCAGCCTTTGTTTCAGGCTCACAGCATATATTGTGCCTACTTGCTCAGTGCCACCACCAGTCATATCTGGTGTAACCGTAGTGTAAATTTTTTTAAAAAAACTTTTACATCAGTCTGCTAGTGTAAGCTAATAGCAGTTCTCTGCCTGCCACTGCCAGCCTGTGTGTCAGGCTCACAGCATATACTGTGCCTACTTGCTCAGTGCCACCACTCATACCTGGTGTAACATTAGTGTAAATTAAAAAAAAAACTTTTACATCAGTCTGCTAGCGTAATCTAATTTCAGTTGCAAGGCCAGCCTGCCACTGCCAGCCTGTGTGTCAGGCTCACAGCATATACTGTGCCTACTTGCTCAGTGCCACCACCAGTCATATCTGGTGTAACCATAGTGTAAATTGAAAAAAAAAAACTTTTACATCAGTCTGCTAGTGTAATCTAATTTCAGTTGCCAGGCCAGCCTGCCACTGCCAGCCTGTGTGTCAGGCTCACAGGATATACTGTGGCTACTTGCTCAGTGCCACCACCAGTCATATCTGGTGTAACCGTAGTGTAAATTTAAAAAAAAAAAAAAACTTTTACATCAGTCTGCTAGTGTAATCTAATAGCAGTTGCCTGCCTGCCACTGCCAGCCTGTGTGTCAGGCTCACAGCATATACTGTGCCTACTTGCTCAGTGCCACCACTCATACCTGGTGTAACATTAGTGTAAATTAAAAAAAAAACTTTTACATCAGTATGCTAGTGTAATCTAATTTCAGTTGCCAGGCCAGCCTGCCACTGCCAGCCTTTGTGTCAGGCTCACAGCATATACTGTGCCTACTTGCTCAGTGCCACCACTCATACCTGGTGTAACATTAGTGTAAATTAAAAAAAAAAAACTTTTACATCAGTCTGCTAGCGTAATCTAATTTCAGTTGCAAGGCCAGCCTGCCACTGCCAGCCTGTGTGTCAGGCTCACAGCATATACTGTGCCTACTTGCTCAGTGCCACCACCAGTCATATCTGGTGTAACCATAGTGTAAATTGAAAAAAAAAAACTTTTACATCAGTCTGCTAGTGTAATCTAATTTCAGTTGCCAGGCCAGCCTGCCACTGCCAGCCTGTGTGTCAGGCTCACAGGATATACTGTGCCTACTTGCTCAGTGCCACCACCAGTCATATCTGGTGTAACCGTAGTGTAAATTTAAAAAAAAAAAAACTTTTACATCAGTCTGCTAGTGTAATCTAATAGCAGTTGCCTGCCTGCCACTGCCAGCCTGTGTGTCAGGCTCACAGCATATACTGTGCCTACTTGCTCAGTGCCACCACTCATATCTGGTGTAACATTAGTGTAAATTTAAAAAAAAACTTTTACATCAGTATGCTAGTGTAATCTAATTTCAGTTGCCAGGCCAGCCTGCCACTGCCAGCCTTTGTGTCAGGCTCACAGCATATATTGTGCCTACTTGCTCAGTGCCACCACCAGTCATATCTGGTGTAACCGTAGTGTAAATTTTTAAAAAAAAAACTTTTACATCAGTCTGCTAGTGTAAGCTAATAGCAGTTCTCTGCCTGCCACTGCCAGCCTGTGTGTCAGGCTCACAGCATATACTGTGCCTACTTGCTCAGTGCCACCACTCATACCTGGTGTAACATTAGTTTAAATAAAAAAAAAACTTTTACATCAGTCTGCTAGCGTAATCTAATTTCAGTTGCAAGGCCAGCCTGCCACTGCCAGCCTGTGTGTCAGGCTCACAGCATATACTGTGCCTCCTTGCTCAGTGCCACCACTCATACCTGGTGTAACATTAGTTTAAATAAAAAAAAAAAACTTTTACATCAGTCTGCTAGCGTAATCTAATTTCAGTTGCAAGGCCAGCCTGCCACTGCCAGCCTGTGTGTCAGGCTCACAGCATATACTGTGCCTACTTGCTCAGTGCCACCACCAGTCATATCTGGTGTAACCATAGTGTAAATTGAAAAAAAAAAACTTTTACATCAGTCTGCTAGTGTAATCTAATAGCAGTTGCCAGCCTGCCACTGCCAGCCTGTGTGTCAGGCTCACAGCATATACTGTGCCTACTTGCTCAGTGCCACCACTCATATCTGGTGTAACATTAGTGTAAATTTTAAAAAAAAAACTTTTACATCAGTCTGCTAGTGTAATCTAATTTCAGTTGCCAGGCCAGCCTGCCACTGCCAGCCTGTGTGTCTGGCTCACAGCATATACTGTGCCTACTTGCTCAGTGCCACCACCAGTCATATCTGGTGTAACCGTAGTGTAAATTTTAAAAAAAAAACTTTTACATCAGTCTGCTAGTGTAATCTAATAGCAGTTGCCTGCCTGCCACTGCCAGCCTGTGTGTCAGGCTCACAGCATATACTGTGCCTACTTGCTCAGTGCCACCACTCATATCTGGTGTAACATTAGTGTAAATTTAAAAAAAAACGTTTACATCAGTCTGCTAGTGTAATCTAATTTCAGTTGCCAGGCCAGCCTGCCACTGCCAGCCTGTGTGTCAGGCTCACAGCATATACTGTGCCTACTTGCTCAGTCCCACCACCAGTCATATCTGGTGTAACCGTAGTGTATATTTTTAAAAAAACTTTTACATCAGTCTGCTAGTGTAATCTAATAGCAGTTGCCTGCCTGCCACTGCTAGCCTGTGTGTCAGGCTCACAGCATATACTGTGCCTACTTGCTCAGTGCCACCACTCATATCTGGTGTAACATTAGTGTAAATTTAAAAAAAAAACTTTTACATCAGTCTGCTAGTGTAATCTAATTTCAGTTGCCAGGCCAGCCTGCCACTGCCAGCCTGTGTGTCAGGCTCACAGCATATACTGTGCCTACTTGCTCAGTGCAACCACCAGTTATATCTGGTGTAACAGTAGTGTAAATTTAAAAAAAAAAAAAACTTTTACATCAGTCTGCTAGTGTAATCTAATAGCAGTTGCCTGCCTGCCACTGCCAGCCTGTGTGTCAGGCTCACAGCATATACTATGCCTACTTGCTCAGTGCCACCATTCATATCTGGTGTAACATTAGCGTTAATTTAAAAAAAAAAAAACTATTAAATCAGTCTGCTAGTGTAATCTAATTTCAGTTGCCAGGCCAGCCTGCCACTGCCAGCCTGTGTGTCTGGCTCACAGCATATACTGTGCCTTCTTTCTCAGTGCCACCACCAGTCATATCTGGTGTAACAGTAGTGTAATTTTTAAAAAAAAAAAACTTTTACATCAGTCTGCTAGTGTAATCTAATTGCAGTTGCCAGGCCAGCCTGCCACTGCCAGCGTGTCTGTCAGGCTCACAGCGTATACTGTGCCTCCTTGCTCAGTGCCACCACTCATACCTGGTGTAACATTAGTTTAAATAAAAAAAAAAAACTTTTACATCAGTCTGCTAGCGTAATCTAATTTCAGTTGCAAGGCCAGCCTGCCACTGCCAGCCTGTGTGTCAGGCTCACAGCATATACTGTGCCTACTTGCTCAGTGCCACCACCAGTCATATCTGGTGTAACCATAGTGTAAATTGAAAAAAAAAAACTTTTACATCAGTCTGCTAGTGTAATCTAATAGCAGTTGCCTGCCTGCCACTGCCAGCCTGTGTGTCAGGCTCACAGCATATACTGTGCCTACTTGCTCAGTGCCACCACTCATATCTGGTGTAACATTAGTGTAAATTTTAAAAAAAAAACTTTTACATCAGTCTGCTAGTGTAATCTAATTTCAGTTGCCAGGCCAGCCTGCCACTGCCAGCCTGTGTGTCTGGCTCACAGCATATACTGTGCCTACTTGCTCAGTGCCACCACCAGTCATATCTGGTGTAACCGTAGTGTAAATTTAAAAAAAAAAACTTTTACATCAGTCTGCTAGTGTAATCTAATAGCAGTTGCCTGCCTGCCACTGCCAGCCTGTGTGTCAGGCTCACAGCATATACTGTGCCTACTTGCTCAGTGCCACCACTCATATCTGGTGTAACATTAGTGTAAATTTAAAAAAAAACGTTTACATCAGTCTGCTAGTGTAATCTAATTTCAGTTGCCAGGCCAGCCTGCCACTGCCAGCCTGTGTGTCAGGCTCACAGCATATACTGTGCCTACTTGCTCAGTCCCACCACCAGTCATATCTGGTGTAACCGTAGTGTATATTTTTAAAAAAACTTTTACATCAGTCTGCTAGTGTAATCTAATAGCAGTTGCCTGCCTGCCACTGCTAGCCTGTGTGTCAGGCTCACAGCATATACTGTGCCTACTTGCTCAGTGCCACCACTCATATCTGGTGTAACATTAGTGTAAATTTAAAAAAAAAACTTTTACATCAGTCTGCTAGTGTAATCTAATTTCAGTTGCCAGGCCAGCCTGCCACTGCCAGCCTGTGTGTCAGGCTCACAGCATATACTGTGCCTACTTGCTCAGTGCAACCACCAGTTATATCTGGTGTAACAGTAGTGTAAATTTAAAAAAAAAAAAACTTTTACATCAGTCTGCTAGTGTAATCTAATAGCAGTTGCCTGCCTGCCACTGCCAGCCTGTGTGTCAGGCTCACAGCATATACTATGCCTACTTGCTCAGTGCCACCATTCATATCTGGTGTAACATTAGCGTTAATTTAAAAAAAAAAAAAACTATTAAATCAGTCTGCTAGTGTAATCTAATTTCAGTTGCCAGGCCAGCCTGCCACTGCCAGCCTG
This sequence comes from Bombina bombina, assembly GCF_027579735.1. NCBI lineage: Eukaryota > Metazoa > Chordata > Amphibia > Anura > Bombinatoridae > Bombina > Bombina bombina. Next base: position 148,236,699 of record NC_069504.1, read on the forward strand.
TGTGTCTGGCTCACAGCATATACTGTGCCTTCTTTCTCAGTGCCACCACCAGTCATATCTGGTGTAACAGTAGTGTAATTTTTAAAAAAAAAAACTTTTACATCAGTCTGCTAGTGTAATCTAATTGCAGTTGCCAGGCCAGCCTGCCACTGCCAGCGTGTCTGTCAGGCTCACAGCGTATACTGTGCCCACTTGCCCAGTGCCACCACTCATATTATCTCGTTTAATAGTAGTGTAAGTGTACATTTACAAATAAAAAAACTATTTTGACTGTGAAACATCAGTCTGCTTTTTTGTGTCAGGCTTACAGCGTATACTGTGCCCACTTGTCCAGTGCCACCACTCATATTATCTTGTTTAATAGTAGTGTAAGTGTACATTTTAAAAATAAAAAAACTATTTTGACTGTGAAACATCAGTCTGCTTTTTTGTGTCAGGCTCACAGCGTATACTGTGCCCACTTGTCCAGTGCCACCACTCATATTATCTTGTTTAATAGTAGTGTAAGTGTACATTTTAAAAATAAAAAACTATTTTGACTGTGAAACATCAGTCTGCTTTTTTGTGTCAGGCTCACAGTGTATACTGTGCCCACTTGTCCAGTGCCACCACTCATATTATCTTGTTTAATAGTAGTGTAAGTGTACATTTTAAAAATAAATAAACTATTTTGACTGTGAAACATCAGTCTGCTTTTTTGTGTCAGGCTCACAGCGTATACTGTGCCCACTTGCCCAGTGCCACCACTCATATTATCTCGTTTAATAGTAGTGTAAGTGTACATTTACAAATAAAAAAACTATTTTGACTGTGAAACATCAGTCTGCTTTTTTGTGTCAGGCTTACAGCGTATACTGTGCCCACTTGTCCAGTGCCACCACTCATATTATCTTGTTTAATAGTAGTGTAAGTGTACATTTTAAAAATAAAAAAACTATTTTGACTGTGAAACATCAGTCTGCTTTTTTGTGTCAGGCTCACAGCGTATACTGTGCCCACTTGTCCAGTGCCACCACTCATATTATCTTGTTTAATAGTAGTGTAAGTGTACATTTTAAAAATAAAAAACTATTTTGACTGTGAAACATCAGTCTGCTTTTTTGTGTCAGGCTCACAGCGTATACTGTGCCCACTTGCCCAGTGCCACCACTCATATTATCTCGTTTAATAGTAGTGTAAGTGTACATTTACAAATAAAAAAACTATTTTGACTGTGAAACATCAGTCTGCTTTTTTGTGTCAGGCTTACAGCGTATACTGTGCCCACTTGTCCAGTGCCACCACTCATATTATCTTGTTTAATAGTAGTGTAAGTGTACATTTTAAAAATAAAAAAACTATTTTGACTGTGAAACATCAGTCTGCTTTTTTGTGTCAGGCTCACAGCATATACTGTTCCCACTTGCCCAGTGCCACCACTCATATTATCTTGTTTAATAGTAGTGTAAGTGTACATTTTAAAAATAAAAAACTATTTTGACTGTGAAACATCAGTCTGCTTTTTTGTGTCAGTCTCACAGTGTATACTGTGCCCACTTGTCCAGTGCCACCACTCATATTATCTTGTTTAATAGTAGTGTAAGTGTACATTTTAAAAATAAAAAAACTATTTTGACTGTGAAACATCAGTCTGCTTTTTTGTGTCAGGCTCACAGCGTATACTGTGCCCACTTGCCCAGTGCCACCACTCATATTATCTTGTTTAATAGTAGTGTAAGTGTACATTTTAAAAATAAAAATACTATTTTGACTGTGAAACATCAGTCTGCTTTTTTGTGTCAGGCTCACAGCATATACTGTGCCCACTTGTCCAGTGCCACCACTCATATTATCTTGTTTAATAGTAGTGTAAGTGTACATTTTAAAAATAAAAAAACTATTTTGACTGTGAAACATCAGTCTGCTTTTTTGTGTCAGGCTCACAGTGTATACTGTGCCCACTTGTCCAGTGCCACCACTCATATTATCTTGTTTAATAGTAGTGTAAGTGTACATTTTAAATATAAAAAAACTATTTTGACTTTGAAACATCAGTCTGCTTTTTTGTGTCAGGCTCACAGCATATACTGTGCCCACTTGCCCAGTGCCACCACTCATATTATCTTGTTTAATAGTAGTGTAAGTGTACATTTAAAAATAAAAAAACTATTTTGACTGTGAAACATCAGTCTGCTTTTTTTGTGTCAGGCTCACAGCGTATACTGTGCCTACTTGTCCAGTGCCACCACTCATATTATCTTGTTTAATAGTAGTGTAAGTGTACATTTTAAAAATAAAAAAACTATTTCAACTGTGAAACATCAGTCTGCTTTTTTTGTGTCAGGCTCACAGCGTATACTGTGCCCACTTGTCCAGTGCCACCACTCATATTATCGTGTTTAATAGTAGTGTAAGTGTACATTTTAAAAATAAAAAAATATTTTGACTGTGAAACATCTGTCTGCTTTTTTGTGTCAGGCTCACAGTGTATACTGTGCCCACTTGTCCAGTGCCACCACTCATATTATCTTGTTTAATAGTAGTGTAAGTGTACATTTTAAATATAAAAAAACTATTTTGACTGTGAAACATCAGTCTGCTTTTTTGTGTCAGGCTCACAGCGTATACTGTGCCCACTTGCCCAGTGCTACCACTCATATCTTGTTTAATAGTAGTGTAAGTGTACATTTAAAAATAAAAAAACTATTTTGACTGTGAAACATCAGTCTGCTTCTTTGTGTCAGGCTCACAGCATATACTGTGCCCACTTGTCCAGTGCCACCACTCATATTATCTTGTTTAATAGTAGTGTAAGTGTACATTTTAAAAATAAAAAAACTATTTTGACTGTGAAACATCAGTCTGCTTTTTTGTGTCAGGCTCACAGCGTATACTGTGCCCACTTGTCCAGTGCCACCACTCATATTATCTTGTTTAATAGTAGTGTAAGTGTACATTTTAAAAATAAAAAAACTATTTTGACTTTGAAACATCAGTCTGCTTTTTTGTGTCAGGCTTACAGCATATACTGTGCCCACTTGCCCAGTGCCACCACTCATATTATCTTGTTTAATAGTAGTGTAAGTGTACATTTAAAAATAAAAAAACTATTTTGACTGTGAAACATCAGTCTGCTTTTTTGTGTCAGGCTCACAGCGTATACTGTGCCCACTTGTCCAGTGCCACCACTCATATTATCTTGTTTAATAGTAGTGTAAGTGTACATTTTAAAAATAAAAAACTATTTCAACTGTGAAACATCAGTCTGCTTTTTTTGTGTCAGGCTTACAGCGTATACTGTGCCCACTTGTCCAATGCCACCACTCATATTATCTTGTTTAATAGTAGTGTAAGTGTACATTTTAAAAATAAAAAAAACTATTTTGACTTTGAAACATCAGTCTGCTTTTTTGTGTCAGGCTCACAGCGTATACTGTGCCCACTTGCCCAGTGCCACTACTCATATTATCTTGTTTAATAGTAGTGTAAGTGTACATTTACAAATAAAAAAACTATTTTGACTGTGAAACATCAGTCTGCTTTTTTGTGTCAGGCTCACAGCGTATACTGTGCCCACTTGCCCAGTGCCACCACTCATATTATCTCGTTTAATAGTAGTGTAAGTGTACATTTACAAATAAAAAAACTATTTTGACTGTGAAACATCAGTCTGCTTTTTTGTGTCAGGCTTACAGCGTATACTGTGCCCACTTGTCCAGTGCCACCACTCATATTATCTTGTTTAATAGTAGTGTAAGTGTACATTTTAAAAATAAAAAACTATTTTGACTGTGAAACATCAGTCTGCTTTTTTGTGTCAGGCTCACAGTGTATACTGTGCCCACTTGTCCAGTGCCACCACTCATATTATCTTGTTTAATAGTAGTGTAAGTGTACATTTTAAAAATAAAAAAACTATTTTGACTGTGAAACATCAGTCTGCTTTTTTGTGTCAGGCTCACAGTGTATACTGTGCCCACTTGTCCAGTGCCACCACTCATATTATCTTGTTTAATAGTAGTGTAAGTGTACATTTTAAAAATAAAAAAACTATTTTGACTGTGAAACATCAGTCTGCTTTTTTGTGTCAGGCTCACAGCGTATACTGTGCCCACTTGCCCAGTGCCACCACTCATATTATCTTGTTTAATAGTAGTGTAAGTGTACATTTTAAAAATAAAAATACTATTTTGACTGTGAAACATCAGTCTGCTTTTTTGTGTCAGGCTCACAGCATATACTGTGCCCACTTGCCCAGTGCCACCACTCATATTATCTTGTTTAATAGTAGTGTAAGTGTACATTTTAAAAATAAAAAAACTATTTTGACTGTGAAACATCAGTCTGCTTTTTTGTGTCAGGCTCACAGTGTATACTGTGCCCACTTGTCCAGTGCCACCACTCATATTATCTTGTTTAATAGTAGTGTAAGTGTACATTTTAAAAATAAAAAAACTATTTTGACTTTGAAACATCAGTCTGCTTTTTTGTGTCAGGCTCACAGCATATACTGTGCCCACTTGCCCAGTGCCACCACTCATATTATCTTGTTTAATAGTAGTGTAAGTGTACATTTAAAAATAAAAAAACTATTTTGACTGTGAAACATCAGTCTGCTTTTTTTGTGTCAGGCTCACAGCGTATACTGTGCCTACTTGTCCAGTGCCACCACTCATATTATCTTGTTTAATAGTAGTGTAAGTGTACATTTTAAAAATAAAAAAACTATTTCAACTGTGAAACATCAGTCTGCTTTTTTTGTGTCAGGCTCACAGCGTATACTGTGCCCACTTGTCCAGTGCCACCACTCATATTATCGTGTTTAATAGTAGTGTAAGTGTACATTTTAAAAATAAAAAACTATTTTGACTGTGAAACATCAGTCTGCTTTTTTGTGTCAGGCTCACAGTGTATACTGTGCCCACTTGTCCAGTGCCACCACTCATATTATCTTGTTTAATAGTAGTGTAAGTGTACATTTTAAAAATAAAAAAACTATTTTGACTGTGAAACATCAGTCTGCTTTTTTGTGTCAGGCTCACAGCGTATACTGTGCCCACTTGCCCAGTGCCACCACTCATATTATCTTGTTTAATAGTAGTGTAAGTGTACATTTAAAAATAAAAAAACTATTTTGACTGTGAAACATCAGTCTGCTTTTTTGTGTCAGGCTCACAGCATATACTGTGCCCACTTGTCCAGTGCCACCACTCATATTATCTTGTTTAATAGTAGTGTAAGTGTACATTTTAAAAATAAAAAAACTATTTTGACTGTGAAACATCAGTCTGCTTTTTTGTGTCAGGCTCACAGCGTATACTGTGCCCACTTGTCCAGTGCCACCACTCATATTATCTTGTTTAATAGTAGTGTAAGTGTACATTTTAAAAATAAAAAAACTATTTTGACTTTGAAACATCAGTCTGCTTTTTTGTGTCAGGCTTACAGCATATACTGTGCCCACTTGCCCAGTGCCACCACTCATATTATCTTGTTTAATAGTAGTGTAAGTGTACATTTAAAAATAAAAAAACTATTTTGACTGTGAAACATCAGTCTGCTTTTTTGTGTCAGGCTCACAGCGTATACTGTGCCCACTTGTCCAGTGCCACCACTCATATTATCTTGTTTAATAGTAGTGTAAGTGTACATTTTAAAAATAAAAAACTATTTCAACTGTGAAACATCAGTCTGCTTTTTTTGTGTCAGGCTTACAGCGTATACTGTGCCCACTTGTCCAATGCCACCACTCATATTATCTTGTTTAATAGTAGTGTAAGTGTACATTTTAAAAATAAAAAAAACTATTTTGACTTTGAAACATCAGTCTGCTTTTTTGTGTCAGGCTCACAGCGTATACTGTGCCCACTTGCCCAGTGCCACTACTCATATTATCTTGTTTAATAGTAGTGTAAGTGTACATTTACAAATAAAAAAACTATTTTGACTGTGAAACATCAGTCTGCTTTTTTGTGTCAGGCTCACAGCGTATACTGTGCCCACTCACAGTAGCTTGCACGCATAGTAGCACTAATCGAAAAAAAATGACAGGCAAAGGCAGGCCAACCCACAGGGGCTGTCGTGGTCGTGGTGCTGTGATTCCCTTTGGCCATAGAATAATGCCCAGTGTTAGGCCACGTACCATGAACATGAAAAGTTCTGATGAAATAGTTGACTTTATAACACAGGACACCCAATCTTCTACAGCTTCCGCTCGTAACCTTGACGCCCCATCCTCCTCCTCTAGCTTAGCTTCGGGCACCTCTCAAATTACCACTCGCCCGCCTGCCACCACCACTGACACTAGCACCACAGCCGCCTCACTTGGTCTGTCAGAGGAGTTATGTACACCTCAGTGTGAAGAAATGAGTGATGCGCAACCATCATTGACAGAGGATGTAGATAACTGTGATATGTCTCAGTCAGGCAGCATTACAGACATGGACAACGCGCGGTGTGATGATGATGATGATGTTGTACCCGCCGTTGCTTCCGTTGTTGAGTTGTCAGATACAAGTAAAGGGGTTGATGATGACGATGCGTCCTTGGATGTCACGTGGGCGCCCGGTAGAAGAGAAGAACAGAGAAAAAGTTCAGATGGGGAGACAGAGAGGAGCAGGAGGAGGAGATGAGTTGGAAGCAGGGGGAGGTCGTCGCAAGGAGCTAGTGGCACAGTCAGACAGCATATATCGGCACCCAGGGTCAGCCAGACAGCACGCCAATCAACGCATGCTGTTGCCACCACCAGAATGCCGTCATCGCAGAGCTCAGCAGTGTGGCATTTTTTTATGTGTCTGCCTCTGACAACAGCAATGCCATTTGCAACCTGTGCCAAATGAAACTGAGTCATGGGAAGTCCAACACCCACCTAGGTATAACTGCTTTGCGAAGGCAGATGATCTCACATAACAAACGCCTATGGGATGAACACATGAGGACATGCAGCACACAAACTCAAAGCCGCCATCCTCCTCCTGGTCCAGCATCTTCAGCCACGTCAACCACTGCTGTGCTTCTTGCCCCCTCTCAACCATCCGCCAATCCGTCTCTCTTCAGGAGCAGTTCCTGCTCATCTGCCCACAGTCAGGTGTCTGTCAAGGACATGTTTGAGCGTAAGAAGCCAATGTCACCAAGTCACCCCCTTGCCCGGCGTCTGACAGCTGGCTTGTCTGAACTCTTAGCCCGCCAGCTTTTACCATACAAGCTGGTGGAGTCTGAGGCGTTCAAAAAATTTATAGCTATTGGGACACCGCAGTGGAAGGTACCCGGCTGAAAATGGAATGCCTGGCTCTGCAGAGGAGTTGGTGACACCGCCACGACTTCCAGGCAGGCCTGCTGCCACCTCCTCTACTCCTCCTACTCCATCCTCTTCCATAACCTCATTGGCTGAGTCCTCTTCTGCTGCTGCATCTTGCTCCACATCAACGGCACCCCCCAGCTCCCCAGGTACTATTCCACATCCTGGATATGGCAGTGTCACGCCGTCTTGGGGTTGACTTGCCTGAAAGCAGAGAGTCACACCGCAGCAGCACTCCTGTCTGCGCTGAACGCACAGGTGGATCAGTGGCTGACTCCGCACCAACTGGAGATCGGCAAAGTGGTTTCTGACAACGGAAGTAATTTGGTGGCGGCATTGAAATTGGGCAAGTTGACACATGTGCCGTGCATGGCACATGTGTGTAATCTGATTGTACAATGCTTTGTGCATAAGTACCCAGACTTACAGGACATCCTGAAGCAGGCCAGGAAGGTGTGTGGCCATTTCAGGCGTTCCTACACGGCCATGGAGCACTTGTCAGATATCCAGCGGCAAAACAACCTGCCAGTGAGGCGCTTGATTTGCGACAGCCCGACACGTTGGAATTCAACACTCCTAATGTTCGACCGCCTGCTCCAACAAGAAAAAGCCATTAATGAGTATTTGTATGACCGGGGTGCTAGGACAGCCTCTGGGGAGATGGGAATTTTTTTGCCACGTTACTGGATGCTCATGACCATTGCCTGTAGGCTCGTGCGTCCTTTTGAGTAGGTGACAAACCTAGACAGTCACACCGAAGGCACCATCAGCGACATCATGCCATTTGTTTTCTTTCTGGAGCGTGCCCTGCGAAGAGTGCTGGATCAGGCCGTAGATGAGCATGAAGAGGAAGAGTTGTGGTCACCATCACCACCAGAAACAGCCTTAACAGCATTGCTTGCTGGACCAGCGGCAATGCAGGAAGAGGATTGTGAGGAAGAGGAGTCAGAGGAGGAATGTGGCTTTGAGGAGGAGGAGGGAGACCAAGCACAAAAGGCATCCCAGGGTGCTCGTTGTCACCTATCTGGTACCCGTGGTGTTGTACGTGGCTGGGGGCAAGAAGATACCTTCAGTGAGATCAGTGAGGACGAGGAACGGGACATGAGTAGCTCGGTATCCAACCTTGTGCAAATGGGGTCTTTCATGCTGTCGTGCCTGTTGAGGGACACTCGTATAAAAAAGCTGATGGAGAACAAACTGTACTGGGTGTCCACGCTACTAGACCCCCGGTATAAGCATAAAGTGCTTGAAATGTTACTGAATTTCTGCAAGTCGGAAAGGATGGAGCAGTTCAAAAATAAATTAAAAAGTATGCTTTACACAGCATATAAGGGTGATGTCACAGCACAACGGCAATCTATCAGGGGAAGAGATGAAAATAATACTCCTCCTCCCATGACCACGCCAGCAAGGACAGGATGCTTTACAGATGTGTTGTTGATGGAGGACATGTGGACCTTTTTAACTCCTATGCATCGCCACAGCCCTTTGGGGTCCAGCCTCAGAGAACGACTCAACCGACAGGTAGCAGACTACCTTGCCTTAACTGCAGATCTCAACACTCTGAGGAGCGATGAACCCCTTGACTACTGGGTGTGCAGGCTTGACCTGTGGCCTGAGCTATCCCAATTTGCCATAGAACTTCTGGCCTGTCCCACTTCAAGTGTCCTGTCGGAAAGGACCTTCAGTGCAGCAGGAGGTATTGTCACTGAGAAGCGAAGTCGCCTAGGTCAAAAAAGTCTCGATTACCTCGCCTTTATTAAGATGAATAAGGGATGGATCCCAAAGGGACTGACATTGGGCGATACATTCGAGTAAAAAAGGCCTGATGAGATGAGCTGCCTTGGGCTAAAAATTGTCCACACGCTGCTGTATTTTATCTCCGAATGCGGGATGACTTGGGTGACTTATCCGCCACCAACTAGGGTTCAAGCCACCATGTTTTAGGGAACTTTCTGCCAGGGAAAAAAAGATCATTTTTTCTGGCCACTGCTACAGCAGCGTCTGCAACAATACCTAATTTTTCAGGCATGTGTACATGCCTCTGGTGCTGCACTGTGGCTTCAAAAATCAAACAAAAAAAAAGGCACATAACAGGGATTAAACTGATAGGAATAGTACTACTTGACACACCACTCCTATCAGGTGGCACATTAGATTGCATGCGCAGTGCCCCAAATTTGAAGTAGGAGGACCGACCAAGCATCTTTTTCCATCTCCCGGTTCCTAAAATCATCTACGGGTTCTTAAAATCGATGCCATACCTGTACTCGATTGTGCAAAAGGAAGTAATGGCATATGGGGTCTTTCATGCTGTCGTGCCTGTTGAGGGGCCCTCGTATAAAAAGGCTGAAGGAGAACGACCTGTACTGGGTGACCAAGCATCTTTTTCCATCTCCCGGTTCCTAAAATCATCTCCGGGTTCCTAAAATCGATGCCATACCTGTACCCGATTGTGCAAAAGTAAGTAATGGCATATGGGGTCTTTCACGCTGTCGTGCCTGTTGAGGGACCCTCGTATAAAAAGGCTGAAGGACAATGACCTGTACTGGGTGTCCAAGAATCTTTTTCCATCTCCCGGTTCCTAAAATCATCTCCGGGTTCCTAAAATCAATGCCATACCTGTACTAGATTGTGCAAAAGGAAGTAATGGCATATGGGGTCTTTCATGCTGTCGTGCCTGTTGAGGGACCCTCGTATATAACGGCTGAAGGAGAACGACCTGTACTGGGTGTCCAAGCATCTCTCGGTTCCTAAAATCATCTCCGGGTTCCTAAAATCGATGCCATACCTGTACTCGATTGTGCAAAAGGAAGTAATGGCATATGGGGTCTTTCATGCTGTCGTGCCTGTTGAGGGACCCTCGTATAAAAAGGCTGAAGGAGAACGACCTGTACTGGGTGTCCAAGCATATTTTTCCATCTCCCGGTTCCTAAAATCATCTCCAGGTTCCTAAAATCGATGCCATACCTGTACTCAATTGTGAAAAAGGAAGTAATGGCATATGGGGTCTTTCATGCTGCTGTGCCTGTTGAGGGACCCTCGTATAAAAAGGCTGAAGGAGAACGACCTGTACTGGGTGTCCAAGCATCTTTTTCCATCTCCCGGTTCCTAAAATCATCTCCAGGTTCCAAAAATTGATGCCATACCTGTACTCGATTATGAAAAAGGAAGTAATGGCATATGGGGTCTTTCATGCTGTTGTGCCTGTTGAGGGACCCTCGTATAAAAAGGCTGAAGGAGAACGACCTGTACTGGGTGACCAAGCATCTTTTTCCATCTCCCGGTTCCTAAAATCATCTCCGGGTTCCTAAAATCGATGCCATATCTGTACTCGATTGTGCAAAAGGAAGTAATGGCATATGGGGTCTTTCATGCTGTTGTGCCTGTTGAGGGACCCTCGTATAAAAAAGGCTGAAGGAGAACGACCTGTACTGGGTGTCCAAGCATCTTTTTCCATCTCCCGGTTCCTAAAATCATCTCCATGTTCCTAAAATCAAAGCCATACCTGTACTCGATTGTGCAAAAGGAAGTAATGGCATATGGGGTCTTTCATGCTGTCATGCCTGTTGAGGGACCCTCGTATAAAATGGCTGAAGGAGAACGACCTGTACTGGGTGTCCAAGCATCTTTTTCCATCTCCCGGTTCCTAAAATCATCTCCGGGTTCCTAAAATTGATGCCATACCTGTACTCGATTGTGCAAAAGGAAGTAATGGCATATGGGGTCTTTCATGCTGTCGTGCCTGTTGAGGGACCCTCGTATAAAATGGCTGAAGGAGAACGACCTGTACTGGGTGTCCAAGCATCTTTTTCCATCTCCCGGTTCCTAAAATCATTTCCGGGTTCCTAAAATCGATGCCATACCTGTATTCGATTATGCAAAAGGAAGTAATGGCATATGGGGTCTTTCATGCTTTCGTGCCTGTTGAGGGATCCTCATATAAAAAGGCTGAAGGAGGATGACCTGTACTGGGTGTCCAAGCATCTTTTTCCATCTCCCGGTTCCTAAAATCATCTCCGGGTTCCTAAAATCGATGCCATACCTGTACTCGATTGTGCAAAAGGAAGTAATGGCATATGGGGTCTTTCATGCTGTTGTGCCTGTTGAGGGACCCTCGTATAAAAAGGCTGAAAGAGAACGACCTGTACTGGGTGTCCAAGCATCTTTTTCCATCTCCCGGTTCCTAAAATCATCTCCGGTTCCTAAAATGGATGCCATACCTGTACTCGATTGTGCAAAAGGAAATAATGGCATATGGGGTCTTTCATGCTGTCGTGCCTGTTGAGGGACCCTTGTATAAAAAGGCTGAAGGAGAACGACCTGTACTGGGTGTCCAAGCATCTTTTTCCATCTCCCGGTTCCTAAAATCATCTCCGGGTTCCTAAAATCGATGCCATATACACGTCCCCTGATAGGGGACGTAACAGGGATTAAACTGATAAGTATAGTACTAGTTAACCCACCACTCCTATCTGGTGGCACATTAGATTGCACGCGCAGTGCCCCAAATTGGAAGTAGGAGGACCGACCAAGTATCTCATCTCTATGTGATTCCTGTTCTTGTAGAACAGTTCATTGGTCAGTCATGTTGCACAGCTCCTCAATGTGACAAATCTTCCTGGTTAGCTCGTCTTTCTCTTTTTCCCAGCTGCTGGATCAGATCAGAGATTGTGAGTAAAACCTGCTCCTGCTGATCTAACTCAGGACTCGCTTCTCTAGGTCTTCCAGCTGTTTCCTGATGTCCCTAATCAGGGCAGTCAGTCTCTCTGTTACACCAGCTGTTTTCTCTTGCACCCCTCTCCTGTGCTTCTGCAGACTCTGGACTCTTTTCTCAGTCTCCTCTCTCTTTGTGGTCAGTTTCTGCAGAATATTTCTCAGTTTCTTTTTCTTCTTCTCAGAAGCCTCATTCAGCAGCTCGATCTGGTGTCCCATGTGCTCTCCGGCCAGGGAGCAGGACACACAGATACAGGCAGCATCCTCAGTGCAGTAATATAATAGGAGCATCTTGTGGGTGGAGCATTTTCTGTTACCCCAGGAAGTGATTGCACGCGCAGTGACATCAGTGAGGACAAGGAACGGGACATGGCTAGCTTGGTATCCAACCTTGTGCAAATGGGGAGTTTGCGGTTGTGCAAATGGACTGTTTGCGGTTGTTTGCAGTGCGTTAAACGGGGAGTTTGGTCTGTCACTGTGAAGCGGGCGTAACCCTTACACCACCTGAACGATACAACATCATACCTGATGTTTAAAGCACGTTATTTCAAACAATTTAGGAATTTTAGGGGATTTATGCCCTTTATGGATTAAAAACAGACTCTGCATCAACTATGTAATTTTCCATGGGAGTTTTGCCATGGATCCCCCTCCGGCATGCCACAGTCCAGGTGTTAGTCCCCTTGAAACAACTTTTCCATCACTTTTGTGGCCAGAAAGAGTCCCTGTGGGTTTTAAAATTCGCCTGCCTATTGAAGTCAATGGCGGTTCGCCCGGTTCGCCCGTTCGCGAACTTTTTAAGTTCGCGACATCACTACCAAACAACAGCAGTGAAGTAATTAGGCAGACAGGAATAGGCATTGCTGTTGACCTCCGCTTGTTCATCTTATGTAAGTTTTGTTTGGCTAAATATCTTCAAATAAATTGTGTGTATGTATATATAAGAATTCTTTTGTGTATAAATGCATTTGTGAGTGTGTGTTGTGAATGTGTATGTATATGTATGTATGCGTATGTGTGAGTGCATATGTGAGTGTGTTGTGAGTGTGTATGTATAAGTATGTGTGAATGCATATGTGAGCGTGTGTTGTGAGTGTGTATGTAGATGTATGTATATGTATGTGTGAGTGCATATGTGAGTGTGTTGTGAGTGTGTATGTATATTTATGTATACGTATGTGTGAATGCATATGTGAGTGTGTGTTGTGAGTGTGTATGTATATGTAAGTATACGTTGGCATGAATGCATATGTGAGTGTGTGTTGTGAGTGTGTATGTATATGTATGTATACGTATGTGTGAGTGCATATGTGAGTGTGTTGTGAGCGTTTATGTATATGTATGTATACGTATGTGTGAATGCATATGTGAGTGTGTTGTGAGTGTGTATGTATATGTATGTGTAAGTGCATATGTGAGTGTGTATGTGTGTATGCATGAGTGAGTGACTGCATGTTTATGTATGAGTGTGCATATTTATGATTGAATATGTGTGTTTGTGTATGAGTATTTTAATATGGGGTAGACACAAACCTTATTTTGTACCACTTCAAATGTGCGTACACATTTAGGACCAGATTACAAGTGGCGGTCTAATAGTTATGCTCGAGCTATATAAGATAACACCTTTAATGATTAAAAAAAAACATAATGTTTTGGCCACACTAAGAGGCCTTGGTCACATGTATCAAGTCACACACGACAAGCATAAAACATATCTCCCAAAGAGTGCCTTAAATACCCCCACCTAATAGCCTGATACGCCAAGCAAACCTCCATAATTAGCACGCAAAACAGCTGCAACACTAACAACAGTATACGTCATGGTCATGTGGTTGTGGTCATAGCGACTAGAATACAACAAACGTACATGGGAAAAAGTTCAACTGTGATAAGGCAAGCTGATAAGGGCGGTGCCATTGTGGTGTTAGATTATTCTATGTATCGGTCAGAGGCACTAAGACAACTGGATGATGGACTCACTTACCGTAAATTGATCTTTAATCAGATGAATGCATTTAAACAACAGGTAGATAAACTCTGAAGTTTATATTATATCTGTTACCCAAGATACATAAGAGTTTATCAAACCCTCCAGGTCGCCCTATTGTTTTAGCGAGGGTTTCACTTTTTTAACCCCTGGCTGAATACATTGACCATTTTCTTCAACCTGTAGTCAAATCTACGGCCTCATATTTGAGGGATTCTTCTGAACTTATCCATCTATTGAATCAGTTGATAGACAGACGTCCAACAGACGTCCAACAGACATCCTTGTGACCATGGATGTCATTAATTTATATACTATTATTCCCCACACACATGGGATGGAGATGGTCAGAAGGATCCTATCCACTAATCCTCATTATACAGGTCCACCTATAGAGTTCCTCTTACACCTACTAGAGCTTTGTCTGGTGAAGAATTATTTTCGGTTTGAGAATAGTTTTTATTTGCAGACAATAGGCATGGCAATGGAGTCAAATATGGCCCCATCATATGCCAATATCTATATGGCCATGTATGAACATGAATACATCCTGACTCCTGAACAGAGCTCTATCAGGTTTTACCAGCGCTATATAGATGATGTGTTCCTAGTGTGGAGGGGTGATTTGGAATCTCTTAATGTATGATTTAATCATTTAAATTCTTTTAATTCTACTGTACGGTTCAATAAGGATATTAATAATGAGAGAATACATTTCCTTGATTTAGAGATTTATAAAAATGAGACATGCGTTGGCCTGAGGTTACATACAACACTTTATAATAAACCAACTGATAAAAACTCCTACTACATTTCAACCCTTTCCATCCTGGTTTTCAGAAAATAGAGTTTAGCTCCTCCCAGCTCCTGCGTGTTGTACACAATAACACAGAGGAGGCTCACAAGAAACAACAACTTGACATGATGTCACAGAAGTTCATCAATAGAGGCTATCCTAAACCTCTGATAATGACACAATGCAAGAGAGCACACTCATTAATCCAGCAATCTATCAGTAGTAAACCTGTGAAATCTGCTGATCAATGGTTGAATTTTATTACCACATACACACCGGCGTCATATATGGTGCAAAAATTCATTAAACAACATTGGCCTATTGTATCCACGGACTCAAGTCTTCCATTTGGCGACATTCCACCTCCAAGATTGGTGTACAAGAGGTCCCAGAAACTCAGAGATTTGTTGGTGAACACTGACCCTATACTAAGTTACCAGGTGAATACCTGGTTACCTCAAGGTAAAAAGGGCTGTTACCGATGTGGAAATTGTGTTACCTGTAATGGGATGATTGTTGGCAACACATTCCATCATCCCCATATCAAAAAAATCTTGTCCATACGACACCGACTGACCTGCACTTCAGACCATGTCATCTATGTGATCATCTGTCCATGTTCTCTTTATTATGTGGGAAAAACAACCACCACTTTCCGTGAGAGGTTGGCAAACCATAAATTAGCCATCAGGCTAACCTTTGAAAAAGGTTCCTCAGATCAACCTTTGGCACGCCACTTCCAGCAAGCGGGACACGCTATCTTGACTATGAGTACTATACTTATTGTTCACATCCCTAAACCCAGACGGGGGGTGACCAGGCCAAGGCCCTCTTAAGGATGGAATCACGTTGGATCCATCAATTGGATACCATCACTCCGAAGGGCTTGAATGTGATGATAGATTATAGTTGCTTCAAATGACTGTGAGCTTCCTCTCATCTATAGTTGCTGTTTCTACCATCTCCTTGGAGCACTCTTTTTTTTTAATTATGTATATAAGATATTTAGTATTGGTCAGGTAGCATGTTAAATTGATATTTAGATAGCAATATTGTATAAATAATGACATAGGCTGTATGTGAAATGGAGTTAAGTGTTAGTTAATCTCCAAAATCCATGTTTTCTATCTTTGAGAAGTCCAAAAGAGATATGAATAGTTACAGTGGGACTTTCCTTATATATTCAATATTCGTAGTAATTAGACATAGTCCATCAATGATGAGCTTTGGCACATATATTTAATAATGTGAAAAATGTAGCACACTCTCCCCCTTATATTACACCAGTCAGCACAAGTCTTAGCCCTCTATACAGTCTATATTGAAGCTGGCAGTTTCTTTATATTCGTTGGTGACTCTGGCTAGGGTTAAACACAATCTGAAATTTCACATGGTTAACACCATTTTTGTGTTCTAGCTTTTTCGTGATACACTAACTTATAGTGTGTTTTTTGTGTGTTTCCACTCATCCTTTCGGTTGCCGTCACTCTATTTGCCTCTATGCTTCTTCTTCCTGTATTTCGTTCTCTGATCCGTATTGTTTCTGGTGTGTATGACGTCACCTCCGTAGGTGTGTACCCTTGGCGTGTTCCTATTGGTTGAGGGGCCAGATGCTGACTCTTTAGCCTTCCATTCGCCATCTTTGCTGGTACGGAACTGGATTCAGATGCTTTCTCACTTGCGTCCTTAGATGCGATCCTAGTTCCCTCTTGCCCAGATATCTTCAGCTTGGCTCCGATGCTGTCCTTCCGGCCCATCTCAGGAACTTCCCAGCTGTGAGTGACAATGCTCTGGGGGTATGTGTGTCTATCTCATCTCTGATTGGTTTAGAGCAGGGAAGCAGAACGGAGTGTGGGTGGACGGCTATATGATAACTGCCAAAAAAAAGAGGTTCCACACTCCGTAAGAGTAAAAAAATCAAACTTTTATTCCAAAAATATTTAAAATTAGAAAAAGTGACAGCATGCCACCTGAATAGCAATGAGAGATAAAAGTGCAGCACACAGGCTTATTCTTTTCGGCAAATTGCCCCAAATTGCCCCAAACTGACTACCTTTATTACACAGGTAGATCGGCTTTGCTTCTGCAAACTCCCCTACGGGATGTCCTCTGCTCCTGAAATCTTTCAAAGAGAGATGAGTTCCCTCCTAAGGGACCACGAGGACAAGGCAGTGAATGGGTCTACATTGGAAGAACATGATCAGCGATTGAGCTGTGTGCTGCAGACCATTAGATAGTCCAGGCTGAAATTAAATAAAGAGAAATGATATTTTAGAAAATCTGAGTCATGTTACTTTGGGAATATCATCAATGGAGATGGCATCAAGCCGGACCCTGATAAAATCCTTGCTATTGAACAGATGAAAAGACGTTCTGATGTACACAAGCTGAGACAAATATTGGGCCTTGTGAATTATGTGGGCAGGTTCCTTCCAGATTTTTCCACAGAACTACACCCTATCAGAGAGTTGTTGAAGAAAGATGTTGCCTGGGTCTGGGGTCCTTCACAGGAAGAAGCTTTTGTACACGTCAAGTCCTTGTGTAGTCTGCCCCAGTGTTAGGGTTCTACGACCCTGCTAAATAGACTGTGGTTAGTGCTGATGTGAGCAGTTATGAGATAGGGGCCGCCATCCTGCAGCTTAATGAGAACAAACTACAGCCTATTGCCTACTGTTCCTGTACAATGACGGCTGCTGAGTCGAAATACGCCCAAATTGAGAAAGAGTGCCTGGCTGCAGTTTGGGCTTGTGAGCACTTCCAGTGTTACCTAGTGGGTTTAGAGTAATTTAGTCTGGAGACTGACCACCTATAATATTGACAAAACACCCCTAAGATGCCAGAGACTTCTGATGAGGCTGCTCAGGTTCAAAGTTCAGGCAGTGCATGTGCCAGGGAAACATCTGGTAGTGGCAGATACACTTTCCAGGCTCCCGCTGGCTGCTGCTGAAGAATCTCCAATGGAATCAGATGTGAAACTGTATGTGGATTCAGTTCTGGCATCTATAAGCCCCTATAACCCCTTAACCATCACATAGACCCCCTCAAAGTCCCCACTACACTATTAACCACTAAACTGAAAGCCCAATGCAAAGTAAAACACTACACAATTAACCACTAAACCGCCAGACCCCCAAGGCAAAATAACCCACTGATATCTAACCCCCTAAACTAACACCATCTAATTAACCCACAAAACCATTTACAAAAAAACCGAACTACCTTTAAAAAAAAAAAATAATCTTAGCTTTTAAAATAAAAAAAATACCATTACTGTTAAAATATAAAAAAATTAACATTACTATTAAAATAAAAAACTAACATTATTTAAATTAAAAAAACTTACATTACCAAAAAAATTACGTTACTAAAAAATAGCGTTTAAAAAAAAGTAACAAAACAAAAAAAACTAGCATTACAAACAACCCCCTCCCAACATTACAATAAATGACAAGCACTAACCTTAGAAAAATAACAAAGCCATTACCAAAAATAAAAAATAATTATGCCTATTGTAACCCCCCCCCCCAAAAAAAAAAAAACATTCTAAAACTAAACTACAAATAGCCCTTATCTGGGAAGCAAAAGAGCTAGATGCCCTATTAAGGGCAATGACCAGTTTTTTGTTTTGGGGGGGAGTTTGGGTTAATTTTAGAGGGTTGTAGTACTTTTTAAAGATAAAAAGCTTGATCGCTTTAGGGCAATGCCCTAAAAAAGAACCTTTTAAGGGCAATTTGTAGTTTAGTTTTAGAAAAGTTTTTTGTTTTGTTTTTTGGGGTCGTTTTTTTTTTTTGAGTTTTTAGAAAAGGCATAATTCTTATTTTATTTTTGGTAATTTCTTTGTTAATTTGTGTACAGTTAGTATTTGTTATTTTTTGTAATGTTAGATTTTGTGGTTTAATGTTAGGGTTTTTTTTTAATGTTAGGGTTTTTTATTTTAAAAGTAATGAAAGTTTTTTTTATTTTAAAAGGTAAGGTTAGATTTTTTTTTTACTTTCACATGTAAGATTTTACGCCTAGATTTAGAGTTTTGCGGCCAAGGGGGTGCGTTAGCTACGCGTGCTTTTTTCCCCCCGCACCTTTTAAATACCGCTGGTATTTAGAGTTTACAGAATGGCAGGGTTTTCAGTGCGTTAGGCTCCAAAAAGGGAGCGTAGAGCATAATTTAACGCCACTGCAACTCTAGATACCAGCGGTGCTTACGGACGCGGCCAGCCTCAAAAACGTGCTCGTTCACGATTCCCCCATAGGAAACAATGGGGCTGTTTGAGCTGAAAAAAAACCTAACACCTGCAAAAAAGCCGCGTTCAGCTCCTAACGCAGCCCCATTGTTTCCTATGGGGAAACACTTCCTACGTCTGCACCTAACACCCTAACATGAACCCCGAGTCTAAACACCCCTAACCTTACACTTATTAACCCCTAATCTGCCGACCCCGCTATCGCTGACACCTGCATATTTTTTTTAACCCCTAATCTGCCGCTCCGTAAACCGCCGCTACTTACATTATCCCTATGTACCCCTAATCTGCTGCCCCTAACACCGCCGACCCCTATATTATATTTATTAACCCCTAATCTGCCGCCCCCAATGTCACCGCCACCTACCTACACTTATTAACCCCTAATCTGCCGAGCGGACCTCACCGCTACTATAATAAAGTTATTAACCCCTAATCCGTCTCCCTCCCGCCTCACTAACCCTATAATAAATAGTATTAACCCCTAATCTGGCCTCCCTAACATCGCCGACACCTAACTTCAAACATTAACCCCTAATCTGCCGCCCGGAGCTCACCACTATTCTAATAAATATTTTAACCCCTAAAGCTAAGTCTAACCCTAACCCTAACACCCCCCTAAGTTAAATATAATTTTATTCTAGCGAAATAAATTAACTCTTATTAAATAAATTATTCCTATTTAAAGCTAAATACTTACCTGTAAAATAAATCCTAATATAGCTACAATATAAATTATAATTATATTGTAGCTATTTTAGGATTAATATTTATTTTACAGGCAACTTTGTAATTATTTTAACCAGGTACAATAGCTATTAAATAGTTAATAACTATTTAATAGTTACCTAGTTAAAATAATAACAAAATTACCTGTAAAATAAATCCTAACCTAAGTTACAATTAAACCTAACACTACACTATCAATAAATTAATTAAATAAAATACCTACAATTATCTACAATTAAACCTAACACTA
Organism: Bombina bombina; assembly: GCF_027579735.1. Lineage (NCBI taxonomy): Eukaryota > Metazoa > Chordata > Amphibia > Anura > Bombinatoridae > Bombina > Bombina bombina. Next base: position 148,256,694 of record NC_069504.1, read on the forward strand.
CACTATCAATAAATTAATTAAATACAATATCTACAAATAAATACAATTAAATAAACTAACTAAAGTACAAAAAATAAAAAAGAACTGTTACAAAAAATAAAAAAATATTTACAAACATTAGAAAAAAATTACAACAATTTTAAACTAATTACACCTACTCTAAGCCCCCTAATAAAATAACAAAGCACCCCAAAATAAAAAAATGCCCTACCCTATTCTAAATTAAAAAAGTTCAAAGCTCTTTTACCTTACCGGCCCTGAACAGGGCCCTTTGCGGGGCATGCCCCAAAGAATTCAGCTCTTTTGCCTGTAAAAAAAACATACAATACCCCCCCCCAACATTACAACCCACCACCCACATACCCATAATCTAACCCAAACCCCCCTTAAATAAACCTAACACTAAGCCCCTGAAGATCTTCCTACCTTGTCTTCACCATTCCAGGTTCACCGATCGGTCCAGAGTCTTGATCCAAACCCAAGCGGGGGGCTGAAGAGTGACGTCCATCCTCGGGCTGAAGTCTGGATCCAAGCGGCAGCTGAAGAAATCCATCATCGGGCTGAAGTTGGAAGTCCATCATTGGGATGAAGTCTTCTATCAAGCATCTTCAATCTTCTTTCTTCTGGAGCGGAGCGGAGCCATCTTCTTCCCAGCCAACGTGGATCCAACCTCTTCAAGCGACGCCTACTCGCCGAATGAAGGTTCCTTTAAGGGACGTCATCCAAGATGGCGTCCCTCGAATTCCGATTGGCTGATAGGATTCTATCAGCCAATCGGAATTAAGGTAGGAAAATTCTGATTGGCTAATGGAATCAGCCAATCAGAATCAAGTTCAATCCGATTGGCTGATCCAATCAGCCAATCAGATTGAGCTCGCATTCTATTGGCTGTTCTATTGGCTGTTCCTGGAGAGTCCCAAGGTTATACAGATGAAGATCCTTTTCAATCTATTTCAATCTTGGATACAGTGAATCCCAATAATAAGGTGAACGTGAGGCTGCTGCAACTCCTTCCAAACGCTTAATGGCACATAAGCAAGGCTCTGTAGAATGGTAAAAGAAAGAAGAAGGCGCCACAATAGTGCAAAATCAATGGTGTTGGAACGTCACACACACATAACGGTTGTACTTACTAGAATTAAGGCACTTGATAAGTGCCACAAAAACACTCTGGACTCTTAATAGCTGCCCAGATAGCTATCCTCTCGTATAGAAGATGATGCGAACAGTCTAAATATCAGGAACGTGCTGACCAATCTGTATTTAGCAAATTATACTCTGTAGCACAGTGTATAAAAGGTGGATGAAATACTTAATCTCCAAAATGTCCCGGAACTGGTGCAAAAGCTCCGTATAAAATGATGAATCGTGATGACCAATATTGTGAAAACAACTTGGACTTTAAAAAAAACAAGTAATCACACACAACGCGTTTCCCGGTCCACTTACCGCTTCCTCAGGTGTCCTCAGGTGTCTCCACACACTATAGGGTTTATAGTGAAGTTTAGAGCAACTGTTTCATCTGGGCAAACACTTTACACACCTGAAAGTTTGAGCAGTAAATGCAATCGCATTTACTTTCAACTTGTAATACTAACGCATATTACCTCTCTACGATATCAATAAAAAGTATGGGGAGTGTAAATTACTGTGAGTTTGCTCAAACTAATTTGTGGTAATTTTAACAGCCACTAATATGGATTTGAGCGTAAAGAGCACCGCAATCTCATGATCGCGCTTACACTCCTCGCACTAATGACAGCGCTCCACCCGAAATCTTGCCCAATATATTTATTTAATTTTGTCTTGGAAAACAGTCAAACATGTTGAAAAGGGCAGTTTTGCACTTTATCAATACCCTGTGTGCATTGAATACGATGTGTCCATTTTGTTGCCGAAATTAAGTGCAAAACCAGTTACCGTGTAGATTGTGATTACTGTCCATGGGTGATTTTCCTGCTATCTCATCAGATACGATCCAGAATTTTTCCATTATGAAAATAGTTAGATTTTTTGGTTTGTGATCACTCAGAACTTGATATTGTTATAAAGCACCTAAAAACAGCAAGCACACTTACAAAACAAACAGCAATAATGTAGGAACATTTTAGTGGAAAAAAAAGCTTTGAGAGGGCCAGTATCAGTTGTTCAACCAAACATTCTCACTTGATGTCAAAAGCATCACTGTAATTCCCCTAAACTAATCATATTCTGACCATGCTTAGATAATAATATCAGGAGCAAACAGAGCTAGAAGTATATTTTAAAAAAAAATCTTTCTGTTTGCTAATTTCTTAGCTGCATTTGAACGAAGCTACCAATAAACAAGCAATAAGCAAGCACTATCCAGGGTGCTGAACTTAAAATTGGGCCGACTCCTAAGCTTTACATTCCTGCTTTTTAAATAAACATAGCAAGAGAACAAATTGATAATAGGAGTAAATTATAAAGTTGCTTAAAGTTGTATGCTCTATCTGAATCATGAAATAAGCATGTGTAAAATCTATACAATACTTAAATTAATATGCATTATACAGGAAAATGCATATAATGTAAACATTGTATATACATATACTGCTTCTCTAAACTATTAACCCCTTACTTACCCTCACCCCCAGCGCATCCTAACTCCGGTATGCAATTAACCCCTAATCTGCCATAACCTAATAACACCTAACCTATAAACCCCAAAACAGTCAAACCCTGATGCAAACATCCCCTAACCTATTAACCCATAAACTGTCACAACCCCCACTGCAAGAAACTCCCTAACCTATTAACCTCTAAACCACCACAACCCCCCAATGCAAACTAGCGCTACACTACTTAACAACCTAACAGCTACTCCACACAAAGACCTATAACCTAACCCCCCCTAAGTTACACAAAATAACAAACATTAACATTACGAAAAATAAAAAAAACTACTAAAATCACTTTAGAGTTTTTTATTTTGGGATGTGCTTTTTTGAAGGGGACTTGAGTTTTAGGATAAGCATAACTAGGGGTGTTATTTTTGGTAGTACTTTGTTGTTTTGTTATTTTTTGTAATGTTATTGTTTGCTCTTTTGTTTAACTTAGGAAGTGTTAGGTTAGGGGTCTTTGTGGGGGTTAGCTATTAGGTAATTAAGTAGTGTAGGACTAGTTTGCATTGGGGATTGTGGTGGTTTAGGGGTTAATAGGTTAGGGGCTGTTTGTAGTGGGGGTTATGAAGGTTTAGGGGTTCAAATGATAGAAGGTTTATTGCGATGGGCTATTAGCAATATAGGGGTTAATGGTATAAGAAGTTTATTGTGGTGGGATATTGGGATTTAATCGGTTAGGAAGTTTATTGCGGTGGGCTATAAGCGGTATAGGGGTTAATAGCTTAGGAAGTGTATTGTGATGGCCATTGGTATGTTGATTAGGTTCGGTGCTATATATTTAAAAGGGATCCTCTCGACGATGCTGCATTTAATACAATAATGTCTGCACTTTTTAATATTTTGCAAGCTTTCTTGACATCGCTTCGGATCCCTTTTGAATATATTGCCGCCTTGCAGCACTTTCAATTATCAGAGCCTCTAACTAAAGCCCAGTCTCTTTACTTTCACTTGCCAATAACCTACTTGCACAACTAGGGGTCGATTTATGAAAGTGCGAGCGGACATGATACGATGTAGAGTATCATGTCCGTCGCACATCGATAAATGCCGACAGCATATGATTGTGCAATGCCGCCCCCTGCAGATTTGTGGCTGCTAGCAGGGGGTGTTAATCAGCCCAATCATATAGGATCAGGCGGATTGATGTCGGATGATTGATGGATGATTGATGGCCGCAGCCTCAGAGCAGGCGGACAAGTTATGGACAAGTTAAGTCTCATGCGGAAATAGGGGCATCCAGAGCTTGATAATTCGGCCCCCTAGTCTTTCTTTCATAACACCCTACTAAAACTGCCTTCAATAAAGTTCTAAACAACTTTCTCACAGTTCTTTCAACTTTCTCACTGCCAAAAAAAACCCAGACAAGACTCACTACATCTACTTTAATTTTTCTGTGTCCCTTTTCTATCTGCACTTCAACCCCTGCAATGTCTATCACTGTTGACAAATCCACTATAACACCTACAACCTATGTATTTTATCCAGCTTTAATTGCTCACCGATTATTGCACCCTCAATGCCAGTTCCAGTAATGGCTTTCACTATCTTCCAGGAGCAAGTTAAACACTTCAACTATCATCTTCAAAGCCCTCCACAATACTACCCTGTCAATTATATCTCTTATCTTACAGTAACAAGGAAAAGTTTGTGAAGACTTTTGGAATTATGTGGGTTTCTGCATTAATAACTCAGAAAATGTGGTTTGATCTTAATCTAAGTCACAATTATAGACACACATAATCTGACTAAACTAATAACACACAATCAGTTGTATTTTTCACAAATTAATTTAATTATTCACAGGCTTGAAAAATTAAGCGAACCTATATGTTAACAACTTCTCCAAAAGCTATTTGGTGTCAGGTGTTCAATTAAGGAAATGAGATTAGAAGTGTGGGTTTCTCGACTGCCCTGCCATTTAAATAAAGGAGCATAAAGCCTGGTTACTGACAAATCTGTTCTTCTCAAAAAAGATTGGTTAGTGTAAACCATACCTCTATCCCAACATCTTCTTATAAGAGGTGCAGAAATCTGGAAAACATGAAAAAGCATTGCTAAAGACCAGAGGCGTAACTAGAAACCACAGGGCCCAGGTGCAAGAATCTAAGAAGGGAACCCCACCCGCCCAAAAAATCTAAATTTGATATATATTTTTTTTACATTTAACACAGAAAAAAATGTGAATCAGATAACATGTCTGCAAAAGGGGGTACCCTGTGCCTACAGTCTGAGAGATGGTCTGACCCCCTATTACTGTATATAGTGACACTGTTTAACCCACTAGTGCAGTATATAGTGAGTTAGTGACACAGTCTGTAATCTGACTGTGAGATTGCTGGGCTGAACCTACCAGCCCCAGTACTTTATATAGTGACCACAGTAGTCTGTGACATGGTCCAGCCCCCCGTACTGTATATAGTGGTACTGTATAGTGACACTGTTTACCCCCCCCCCCCCGCACCCACCCCCATGCTGTAGTAACAAGGTCTGTAATCTGCTGGTTCCACAAACATACGCACTCACATACATGCTTTAATACACACCCAGTCACATACATACATACACACATACACACACATAAACACCAATAGGTAAAAAAAGAAACACTGACCCCTGTAGTCAGAGACAGAGACACTAGTGAAGCATAATGTCAGACTCACATGATATCAGTGCTGGTAGCGGCAGGTCAGCGTTTTTTATTGAAAAAAAAAGTTTGAAATTATTTAAAAAAAAAAAATCTGAAGCGAACCCCCCTTTTAGGCCCGGTCGCAGTTCGGCCTCTGCACCCCTGGTAGTTCCACCCCTGCTAAAGACCTAGGTGTTTATCAATCGACTGTAAGACAAATTGTCTACAAATAGAGAAAACTCAGGAGTGTTGCTTTCCCTAGGAGTTTGATCTCCTGCAGAAATCACTTCAACACCACAAAGAGCCATCCTGAAAGAGTAACAGCAAATTACCTCCTGAAAAGTTTACAAATTGCCAAAATCTTTGTTCATGAAAGGACACCATGAAAGAAGCCACTGTTGTCTAAAAAAAAATATTGATGAACTGAAACAGATTTGTAGGAGGAATAGTCCAAAATACATCCCATGGTGTGTCTTATATCCAGCTACAGAAAACATTTGGTGGAAGTAGTTGCTGCTAAAAGAGAATCTAAATTCAAGGATTCACATACATTTTCCAACCTGTATTTTGAATGATTATTCAATGTATTCAATAAAAATGTAAAAAGTACAACTTTATTTACTTAGATTGTGTAATCAATGCAGAAATCCAGGTAATTCCAAAGTGTTAAACTTTTTCTTGCTCCTGTATGTCTGTTTATTCCCATAGCCAACTCATTTGCTCTGCTTGTAACCTAAAACTCTTGGTCCCTCTAATCACCACTTCCCTTTGGTATCTTCAGAAATGATCTGGTACAGTTCCAATCCTTTGGAATTCTCTTCATTTTTCCCATAGTATTCACATCTTTAAATCTACTCTCAAAGCCTATCACTTTGGAGGAGCATACCAGCTAACTTTATAAAGTTTATCATAAATTGAAAGCCAGTTCCATGAACTGGAAAATAGCGATCCTCATCTAAAAATATATATAATCAATTGCTCACCACAAGCCCCTACATTTTGTCTTCCACTAGCTCTTAGATTGTAAACTTTGTAGGGAGCAGGCCCTCTAATCCTTCTGTCCAGGTATACCTTTCCCTTTCTTGTCTTTGTTTATTGCATCTGCTGTGCTGAAGAATCTGTTGGCACACAACAATAATAATAATAACAAGAGTAACTGATTTTGCATTCAGACACTTCACTGACTGCAGCCACTTCCAGCCTGCTCTCCTTCATGCTTGTCTCTCCCATGCCACAGCCACTGCCCTCCCCCCCGCCTACCAGCACAGCACAGGTAACTCCCTTTGTTTAACTTTCTTCCTACAGCCACTGCCCAACCCCCCGCCTCCCAGCCCTCCCACCTCCCAGCACCTATTTAATGGAAGTTGCTGCTGCCTTACTCTCGCCTAGATTTAGAGTTTTGCGGTAGCCGTCAAAACCAGCGTTAGGGGGTCCTAACGCTGGTTTTTACCGCCCGCTGGTATTTAGAGTCAGTCAATAAAGGGTCTAACGCTCACTTTGCAGCCGCGACTTTTCCATACCGCAGATCCCCCTACGCCATTTGCGTATCCTATCTTTTCAATGGGATCTTTCTAACGCCGGTATTTAGAGTCTTGGCTGAAGTGAGCGTTAGAAATCTAACGACAAAACTCCAGCCGCAGAAAAAAAACAGGAGTTAAGAGCTTTCTGGGCTAACGCCGGTTCATAAAGCTCTTAACTACTGTGCTCTACAGTACACTAACACCCATAAACTACCTATGTACCCCTAAACCGAGGTCCCCCCACATCGCCGCCACTCTATTAAATTTTTTTAACCCCTAATCTGCCGACCGCACACCGCCGCCACCTACATTATCCCTATGTACCCCTAATCTGCTGCCCCTAACACCGCCGACCCCTATATTATATTTATTAACCCCTAATCTGCCCCCCTCAACGTCGCCGACACCTACCTACAATTATTAAACCCTAATCTGCCGACCGGACCTCACCGCTACTATAATAAAGTTATTAACCCCTAATCCGCCCCTCACTGCCGCCTCAATAACCCTATAATAAATAGTATTAACCCCTAATCTGTCCTCCCTAACATCGCCGGCACCTAACTTTAAGTATTAACCCCTAATCTACCGACCGGACCTCACTGCTACTCTAATAAATGTATTAACCCCTAAAGCTAAGTCTAACCCTAACCCTAACACCCCCCTAAGTTAAATATAATTTTTATCTAACGAAATAAATTATTTGTTATTAAATAAATTATTCCTATTTAAAGCTAAATACTTACCTGTAAAATAAACCCTAATATAGTTACAATATAACGAATAATTACATTGTAGCTATTTTAGGATTTATATTTATTTTACAGTCAACTTTGTAATTATTTTAACCAGGTACAATAGCTATTAAATAGTTAAGAACTATTTAATAGCTACCTAGTTAAAATAAGTACAAAATTACCTGTAAAATAAATCCTAACCTAAGTTACAATTAAACATAACACTACACTATCAATAAATTAATTACATACAAATCCCTACAAATAAATACAATTAAATAAACTAACTAAAGTACAAAAAAATAAAAAAAGCTAAGTTACAAAAAATAAAAAAATTAATTACAAACATAATAAAAATATTACAACAATTTTAAGCTAATTACACCTACTCTAAGCCCCCTAATAAAATAACAAAGCCCCCCAAAATAAAAAAAATGCCCTACCCTATTCTAAAATTAAAATAGAAAAGTTTTTTTACCTTACCAGCCCTTAAAAGGGCCTTTTGCGGGGCATGCCCCAAATAATTCAGCTCTTTTGCCTGTAAAAATAAACACAATACCCCCCCCCAACATTACAACCCACCACCCACATACCCCTAATCTAACCCAAACCCCCCTTAAATAAACCTAACACTAAGCCCCTGAAGATCTTCCTACCTTATCTTCACCACACCGGGTATGACCGATCCGTCCAGGCTCCGAAATCTTCATCCAAGCCCAAGCGGGGGCTGGAGATCCATCATCCGGCTGAAGTCTTCTATCAAGCGTCTGAAGAAGTTCAGAAGAGGCTCCAAAGTCTTCATCCTATCAGGGCAGAAGAGGACATCCGGACCGGCAAACATCTTCATCCAAGCGGAATCTTCTATGTTCTTCCATCCGATGACGAGCGGCTCCATCTTGAAGACCTCCGGCTCGGATCCATCCTCTTCTTCCGACGTCCTAAGTCCGAATGAAGGTTCCTTTAAATGACGTCATCCAAGATGGCATCCCTCGAATTCCGATTGGCTGATAGAATCCTATCAGCCAATAGGAATTCGAGGGACGCCATCTTGGATGACGTCCCTTAAAGGAACCTTCATTCGTCGTCTAGTCGTCGGAAGAAGAGGATGGATCCGCGCCAGAGGTCTTCAAGATGGAGCCGCTCGTCATCGGATGGAAGAACATAGAAGATTCCACTTGGATGAAGATGTTTGCCGGTCCGGATGTCCTCTTCTGCCCGGATAGGATGAAGACTTCTGCCCAAAGATGGACTTCTTCATTCGCCACTTGGATCAAGACTTCAGCAGGAGGATGGACGTCTTCAACCCCCGCTTTGGCTTGGATCAAGACATCGGAGCCTGGATCGATCGGTGATACCCGGCGTGGTGAAGATAAGGTAGGAAGATCTTCAGGGGCTTAGTGTTGGGTTTATTTAAAGGGGGTTTGGGTTAGATTAGGGGTGGAAATAGTGGCAACGGTGTTAAGTTTAAGCAAATATCAACCCCTTCATAATATAGTATGCTTAAATAATAGTAGATATATAATCTATTCAATATTCATTATATACCAGTTAGTATCACTGGTGAAGTGTAGGAGAAGGGGGGTGCTGACTGTCTGATAGATATATAGGTACAAAAAAGAGAGAGAAGTTTGACAGTACCCAGCACTCACAAAACACTATATAGTAACAGTATGCATTGAAAACCGGATTGTGTCCAGAACTGCTTATTAAAACGTAACTTTTACTAATGATAGGATAAAATAAAAAAGGTTGGTAAATAGTACCAAATGTATAACATAAATATGTGAGACATACATTTAAAACTTAGATTAAGAAACAGATCAGGACTGTGTGTGTGAGACTTCAAAAACAGAATTACTTCCCTGGGTAATAGTTCAAATACACAGTAACCCTCAGGGCTCAGAGAATACACGGATTGCTCTAAAGCTAATCTAAAAAGGGGATTGACCCCAACAACATTACCTAATCTGAGCAATACTGGTACCTAGAGCAGGAGAGGAAACGGTTTATAAATGACTGATTAAGGAAGGCAATTGCCACATCAATATAAGCTTAGAAAAGTCCCAGGTAAACACAAATTAGCAAGTCTCATGCACACAGACAAGGCCTGATGTACATTTCGCCGCTAGCACGGCTTTCTCAGAGGCTAACCAGAGTCAGGGCCCCAACCCGGTATTTGTATCGTCATTGACCAATAGAAATTGGTTCTAAGCACACACCTCTAGATGCAGCCTATCACAAGAGGCTTAATGTAATTGGTTAAAGATTCATCACATGATCGTATCAAGCAGGTGTCAGGATAGTAACATGTTGAAACAATTTTGGGATATAAGGTATTAGATATTTGCTACATTGTTTCAAAATCAAGAATAGGTGTCAGGAGCATTGAAAGATGACAGCAACCGTTCCATCCCAACATGATTTACTAAACTCGATTGTAATTTTCAATCATGCAGGTCTAGCTTACTCAGAATTGTCACTCCCACCTGGTCAAAGATTAATTCTATCCACCAATTGGATTCGAAAGTGTCTTACAATACAAAAATCTGCGTTTATTACCAATAACAGATTTTCATTCACACCTTTCAACACACATATAATGAGATTCATCCTTCCTATGTCACACATAGGAAAATCCTCAATTGATGCATAAATCCTCTCCATGTATGCTGATAAAAAATTTGATTGTGTTTTTCAAAAAACGACCATAAGAGAATGATGTTAACATCCTTCCTATATCACACGAAGGTGAATACTCTATTGATGTAGAAAAATAAATAAATAAAACCTCTCCATGTATATTGATAGAAAATTTAAATTTATTTAAGTTTTAATTGCGTTTTTAAAAAACGATCATGAGAGAATGATGTCAAAAATCATTCACAAATTGACTTAAATAAGACACACTCTTCTTATCTGTCAGAGCAAAGAGTAATGTTAACACGAATAAGTATATTGACTCTATTGAGACGGAGTCTTCTTGTGTGTCCCTAGTAGATTAAGTGCATAAAATAGCTTGATATTAAAAATCTATATGTAAGATTTATGAATAATATCAAATAATGCGTATCACATTTCGAATAGTGAATCAAAAAAGGGGGGGACATTGTTTGCAATATTTCAGCCAATATTATCACTATAGTGCAGATCCTGCCCATTAGTGGATTAACCAAATTTAATTGCGTTTTTCAACAAACGATAATAAAAGAATAATGTCAACACTAATCCACCAATTGACTTAAATTGAACATACTATTCTTATTTATAAAAGCAAAGAGTATTGTTTCTTATGCCTCTCCATGTATATTGATAGAAAGTTTAAATTTTAATTGCGTTTTTCAAAAAACGATCATGAGAGAATGATGTCAAAACTCATTCACAAATTGACTTAAATCAGACACACTCTTCATATCTGTCAGAGCAAAGAGTAATGTTAACACGAATAAGTATACTGTATTGACTCTATTGAAACGAAATCTTATTGTGTGTCCCTAGTAGATTAAGTGCATAAAATAGCTTGATATCAAAAATCTGTATGTAAGATTTATGAATAATTTCACGTAATGCGTATCACATTTCAAATAGCAAACCAAAAAAGGGGGGACATTGTTTGCAATATTTCAGCCAATATTATCACTATAGTGCAAATCCTGCCCATTAGTGGATTAACCAAATTTAATTGCGTTTTTCAACAAACGATAATAAGAGAATAATGTCAACACTAATCCACCAATTGACTTAAATTGAACACACTATTCTTATTTATAAAAGCAAAGAGTATTGTTATGCAATCATAAGATGAAATATGCTAAAGTGTATCTCTTATTACAGTGGTTATAGTTATAATTTATTTTGTACTGTAATTTCCCAAACGTCATCTGCTACAATTATAGGACTATCATTCGTGCCAGTATGGTAGTTTATCCCTATATGGGTTATTACAATAGTGTTACTGTTCCTTCTGTCATGGATTATTGATCTATATGCACATAAAAAGTCACCTATTGTTCATTTACAGGAATGCCGCAAATCCATCCTGTTCGTTAATCCCATTGGGTGTAAGGGTATTAAGCCAAAAAATCCAGCGGCATTCAGATTGGAGCAGCATTTGTTCTATATCTCCTCCTCTTATGCCTGGTTTTATAACCTGTAATACAGAGACTTTTAGTCGTGGTCTAGGACCATGTTTCTTTAGGTAATGTCTTGCTACCGGAGTAAGTGTTTTATTTTTACCTATATCAGTAATGCAATTTTTAATGCTATTGATATGTTCACCTATTCTGGTGCGTAGTTCTCTGGTCGTAATACCCACATATCTCAAACCACATTCACACAGTAAACAGTAGACCACATTTTTGGTCCTACAATTAGCGAAACCAAGCATCCGTTTGGTTCCAGCACGTGTAGAAAATTCTCTTTCATCATGTATATATTCGCAGAAGCTACATGAGCCACAAGCATAAGTTCCACATAATCTTTTGGTACTTGGTTTTTTTCCTAATAAAATGACTCTGTACCAGTTTGTTCCCTATTGTTGGTGCTCTGCGCCAGCTGGTGTTAATTCTTTGGCCTATACAATTAGCCAAAACTGGATCTGATTTCAAGATGTTAACATGTTTATTAAGTATCTCATGAATGTGCTGATGTTCTGAGTTATAGGTTGTAACAAATCTTACAGTATCATCAAGTTTTGTGTTTTTCTTTTTAGGTATGAGTAAGGAGTCTCTTGAGGTTCTTTTGGCACGTTGGAATGCCAATCTTATAATTTTTCTTGTGTAACCTCTCTCCTTCAGACGCAATTTGAGCTCTTTCGCTCTTTTCATGAAAACAGCATCATCTGTACAATTCCTCCTGATTCTGAGGAATTCCCCAGTAGGAATTGCTCTTTTAGTTTGTGTAGTATGACAGCTGTCATACTGTAGCAAAGAATTTGTTGCTGTCTTTTTTCTAAATAGATCAGTTTTCAGCATATTTCTCTCATCTTTATAGATCATGACATCCAAGAATTCAACTTCGGACTCACTTGTATTATAGGTCAATCTTAAATTTAGATCATTAGTATTTAAAATTGATATGAATTCTTTGAATTTATTTATGCTGCCTGTCCAGATGATAAACAAATCATCTATATAGCGACTCCACATGCTTATGTACTGTGTGTACTGTGACATATCCTCTCCAAAAACTATTTCACGCTCCCACCACCCCAAATAGATGTTCGCATATGTGGAGGCACAGCTAGAACCCATAGCGGTCCCCTGTGTCTGTAAGTAAAATCTGTCGTTGAATACAAAGTAATTGTGTTTGAGGACAAAGTGTAATAATTTTATTATAAAATCATTACGTTCTTTTTTGTCATTAGCTTGCATGTCCAAGAAATATTTGACTGCATCACAGCCTTTGTCGTGTTTGATAGATGTATAGAGTGACTCGACATCACAGGTTATTAATAGAGTTTCTGTGTCAACTGTTATGTCATTTATTTTCCCAAGTATGTCCATTGTGTCCCTGGTATAGGAAGGGAGGGAAGTCACTATATCTCGTAAATATAGGTCAAGAAATCTACTCGCTTGTTCACATAGACTCCCTATACTCGAGACTATAGGTCTGCCTGGTGGTTTTGTTCTATTTTTATGAACCTTAGGTAAGAGATATAGTGTTGCAATTTTCGGATTCTTTACATCTAAGAAGCAATATTCCTTTTGACTGATAGTGCCGTTCATTTTGGCTTCTGTTATTAAGCTCTTATAATTTGTCAGGAATTGAATTGTAGGGTTTGAGAATAACAATTTATAACATTTCTTATCACTAAGTTGTTTGTTAGCCTCCTGTATATACTCCTCCTTGTCCCAGATAACTACATTCCCCCCTTTGTCTGACGCCTTAATCACCACATCCTCCCATGTTTTAATTTCTAGGAGTGCTTCATTTTCTGCCTTCGTCAGATTGATAGTTTTCTTGTCATCACTAATTCTCAAAAAGTCTGTCATGACCATATTTAAGAATACCTGTAAAGGTGCTATTTTGTTAATACTTGGCATAAATTTAGATTTTATTCTAAGTTTCTTATCCAAAGTAACCTCAGTGGTCTCTACAGCAGACCCCTCACTCTCATTCCAGAGTTCAACTAGAGTGTCTAACTGTCAGGGTTGAGCACTGTTTCTTTAAGAGACTGAAGTTTTCTCCTAATTGATTGCTCCTCCTATAAAACAACACAGCACATTGCAATCAGTGCTTGGTATTGTGTTCCAGTATCCACTGAGTACTCCTTGTATTATGCTCTGGATTACAAGTTGTCTAAGCCTCTCTGCCTTATTTTTCTAACAGGTTGAAATATCTGCTGGATTTCCTAATACCGGATCCTACTCTCACTTACTTCCTCATTTGATGCCTCTGCAAGATTCCTCAGTGGGGTAAAGGAAGATTTATTACCTTCTCTCAGTGTCTCTCTGCTTCAGCAGCAGCCGCTGCTACATTCCAGGCTGTCAGCTCTGCCGGTGACTTCACACGCTCACTTCCTCCTCATTCAGCATTCACACGCTGCCTGCCTGCTCCACATCAGACTTCTCAGTTCCTGCAGCATTTCAGGTACACTCTCTGCAAATACTACTACTGACTGCTTAGCTTGCTACCACTTACAAATATTGCAGTATTTGATTATACATATTTAGGTAGTATTACGCTCTCCATCCAGAAATTATTCTTTGAGTGTGAATCCAGGATCTGTGTACTTTTCTGCACGCTGAGCCAGAGTGTGTTCTGAATAACTTTACCTTACTTCTACCATAGCCCAGTCTTGCTTGCTTCATTTAACAACCTGTAATTCAGAGTTGTTATTAACAACCTGTTTTTACCATAAGGTGGTCTTATATTTCCCTGTCCAATACTTTAATTATTCTGTCAAAAGGTATACAGTGTGTGTTTATAAAATAAAGATATAGACTGTGTATATTTTGAAATAATAAAACACTTTATTTTTCAGAATCTGCTTGTCAGTAGTTGATTCAATAAATAAAGTGTAACAACCAAATTTTTACTACTGTTGTGTTCCATATAACAAACATTAATTGAGAGTAACATTATATAATACCAAGCCTAAAAAAAAATAAAAAAAAATAAAAAAAATTATGGAACCAGTAGATCTTCCACAGGTTGTTTTTAATCTCACGCAAAGGGTTGATCAGTTAGCCCAGGGCTTACACGACTTACAAGTTGAAAATGTTGCACTAAGAAATATTATAAAAGAATCCATTGCACTGAAATCTAGTCAATTTGAGACTATGCTTGAACCACAGGTTTCCTTACCAGAGCATTTCTCAGGCAATAGAAAAATGTACAGGCAGTTTAAAAATGCCTGCCACTTACTCTTTTCCATGAAACCCAGGACTTACCCCACTGAGAGAGTGAAGGTTCTGACCACCATATCATTCCTCAGAGGGGAACCAAGAAACTGGGCTGACAAATTCTTTGAGACAGAGGATCCAATTTTAGGATCACTAGAAGCTTTCTTTGCATCCATGGATGCATTATTTCAAGATACAGATATCCAGCTCACAGCTGAATCCTCCATGAGAAGCCTCAAACAAGGCAAAAGACCCGTGGAGGAATATATCACAGACTTTAAACAGTTTTCTGCTGATTCTCTTTGGAATCCCATAGCCTTGCGGAACCAATTCCGTATTGGTCTCTCTGAGGCTTTGAAAGACGAATTTGCTAGGATTGAACAACCAAAAACTCTAGACGCCTTTATGAGAATGGCTACTCAAATTGACCACCGCCTCCGTGAGAGAAAAGCGGAAAAATCTGCAACAGATTTAAAACCTAAAATTTCATACTCTGCTACTACCAGTCCTTACTACGCCTCCGCTAAACCTCAGCCTGAGGCAATGGAGATAGGAATCCTCAGAGGACCACTCAGTCCTGAAGAGAAATTACGCCGTAGGATGAAGAATCTTTGTTTATACTGTGCCAGTCCTACTCACAATGTTCAAGACTGCACAGTCTTGTTAAAGTCTAAGAAATGTAAGTTTAACCTTATTAATTCATCTGTACATTCTCAGTTAAAGACATCTTATTGCACGCTGTCTCTTTCTCTACAGCTGGAACAAAGTCTACTGAAAATTGATGACGCTATCATTGATTCAGGGGCTACTGGTAACTACTTAGATCTTCACTATTGTCTTCAGAATCATATCCCCTTGATCTGCAAGAAGACACCAGTCCCCATCAAAGTAATCGATGGATCACCCATGGTTTCTGGTCCCATAACCCATGAGACCATACCTGTTTTTGTGAATATCTGTGGACATACAGAATTGATGTCCTTAGATGTCTTACCCTCTCCTCATTTCACTTTGGTTCTTGGGATGAAGTGGTTGCAACTTCATAACCCAACTATTGTTTGGTCCCCTTTTGAAATAAAGTTTAATTCAGATTATTGCAGAAATACTTGTCTCACTGGTCATTTATTAATGCAAACTCATACAACAATAGATAACCTACCCAATGAATATTCTGATTTTAAAGATGTGTTTAGTAAGACAGAGGCAGAGAACTTGCCACCTCATAAGATATATGACTGTCCGATAGACCTTCAACCTGGTGCCAAGATCCCTTACGGTCATCTCTATCCTCTCAGCCCCCCTGAATTGGAGCATTTGAAAGAATATTTAGAGAAGAACTTAAGGAAAGGATTTATTAGAGCTTCCACTTCTCCAGCTGGAGCTGGGATATTCTTCGTGCGAAATAAAGATTCCAGTCTAAGACCCATTATTGATTACCGCGAACTCAATAAATGTACAATTAAGAATCGTTATCCATTACCCTTAATTCCAGAAATGATCGAAAGACTTTCTGATGCCACCATCTTCACCAAGTTGGATTTAAGAGGGGCATATAATTTAATAAGGATAAAGGAGGGCCATGAGTGGCTGACGGCATTCAGGACCAGGTATGGTCTTTTCGAATACCTGGTAATGCCTTTCGGCCTGTGTAATGCCCCCGCTACGTTCCAGCACTTTATCAACGATGTGTTCAGAGATCTGTTGGACGTATGTCTTGTAATATATTTGGATGACATTCTCATTTATTCTAGAACCAGAAAAGAACATGTAAAACATGTTCGTCAAGTTCTTTCCCGGCTTAGAGTGCATAGACTATATGCAAAGCCTGAAAAATGCATGTTCCACACAGATCAAGTATCATTCTTGGGCTATAACATCTCCCCCTTAGGTATTCAAATGCAGACTGAAAAGGTAAACGCAGTTCTCGATTGGCCTCAACCTAAATCAAGGAAGGATGTACAGCGGTTTTTGGGTTTTTCGAACTACTATAGAAAATTCATCAAAAACTTCTCTTCTATAGTCAAGCCTTTAACACTTTTAACTGGCAGTACAACACCTTTCATCTGGAATGCTCAGGCAGAGAACGCTTTCCAAATTTTAAAAAGAAAATTCACATCAGCTCCCATTTTGCATTTTCCCAAACCTCAGTACCAGTACACGTTAGAAGTCGATTCTTCGGATTATGCAATTGGAGCCGTTCTCTCTCAGCAAAGTTCTTTAAGTCAACCTCTACATCCCATCTCCTTTTACTCCAAATTAATGTCACCTGCTGAGAGAAACTACGCTATCGGAGACAAAGAACTCTTAGCAATCCGCCGATCCCTCGAACATTGGAGACATCTGCTCGAAGGAACTACCATACCTATTAACATCTTTACTGATCATAAAAATTTGCAGTATCTCCAAAGAAACAAAACTCTCTCAGCCCGACAGGTTCGTTGGAGCCTCTATTTTGATCGCTTTAACTTTTCCATCATTTACAGACCAGCAGATAAAAACGGAAAGGCCGATGCCTTATCCCGTTCACTCATAAAATCTGAAGAGCTCCCACTCAGATCCAGCATCATACCTCCTGATTGTTTTGTTGGACTGATAACTCCAATCATCTCTGAACTCAAAACTTACTGCAAAGATGTTCCAATACCTCCTAAACCAGAACTCCATAAGTCCGCCGGATTATATTACCACAGGAGTAAATTGTATCTTCCTCCTCATTTGCAGTTACAGATGATAAAAGCCTCTCATGATACCACTCTTTCCGGACACCCTGGCATTCGTAGGACTATGGAACGCCTCTCACAAACCTTTTGGTGGCCAAAGATGAGGGAGACTATTCAAGAGTACATAAAGACCTGCAAGGTTTGTACCACCTCCAAACCAGATCGCAAAGCTCCTTATGGATTACTCATGCCTCTTCCTGTTCCCGAAAGACCCTGGTACCATGTCTCCATGGATTTCATCGTTGATTTGCCTCTTTCAAACAAACAAACTACTATATTTGTAGTCATTGACTTATTCACAAAGATGGCTCATTTCATCCCCTATCACAAACTCCCCACTTCCTCTGAAACAGCTCTACTGTTTATTGATAATATAGTCAAGTTACATGGCATACCTCCTATATTAACTAGTGACAGAGGAACACAATTTACCTCAAAATTTTGGACCAAACTATGTGAAGTAACCCAGATCGATCACCGCTTTACTACAGCTTATCACCCCCAAACAAATGGGCAGGCAGAAAGACTGAATCAGTGGCTAGAACATTACTTAAAGGGACACTGTACCCAAATATTTTCTTTTGTGCTTCAGATAGAGCATGCAATTTTAAGCAACTTTCTAATTTACTCCTATTTTCAAATGTTCTTTATTCTCTTGGTATCTTTATTTGAAATGCAAGAATGTAAGTTTAGATGGCGGCCCATTTTTGGTGAACAACCTAGGTTGTCCTTGCTGATTGGTGGATAAATGCATCCACCAATCAAAAACTGCTGTCCAGAGTTCTGAACCTAGAAAAAAGCTTACATGTCTTCTTTTTCATATAAAGATAGCAAGAGAACAAAGAGAAATTGATAATAGGAGTAAATTAGAAAGTTGCTTAAAATTGCATGCTGTATCTGAATCACAAAAGAAAATTTTTTGGGTACAGTGTCCCTTTAAGATGTCATTGTTCTTATCACTAATCAGATTGGATGAAATTCCTATCAATGGCTGAATATGCATACAATAATTCCTTGAACGCCTCCACAAAGATGACGCCCTTCTATGCGAATTATGCCTATCACCCTGACTTCACTTTTACTTCACACAACCCCTCTGATTCCCCATTGGTTGATGATATTGTCAACACAATACAAGAAAACTTTAAATTCATTCAAGACAATATTCTTTCAGCACAGAAGACACAGAAACACTACTACGACCTCAGAAGGAGACCATCTCCTGACTATGTTGTGGGTGATTTGGTCTGGTTATCCACAAAAAACTTAAAACTCCAAATACCCTCTAAAAAATTGGCAAGCTTGTTCATAGGTCCATTCCCAATAGAACGCATCATCAATAAGAATGCCATCCGATTACAACTTCCCAACAACATTAAGATTCATCCAACAGTTCACGTTTCCCTTCTAAAACCTTATGCCCGCACAAGGGATCAGTGAATTCTTCTACCACCTGTTGCTACCACCCTCGGTCAGGATGAATATGAAGTTGAATCCATTTTGGATTCCAGATTTTATAAGGGGGTCTTACAATATCTGGTTAGGTGGAAAAATTATTCACCTGACGAGGACACCTGGGAACCCATCACCAACTTGAATGCTCCTCGCCTTACATCTCAATTTCATTGCAGGCATCCTGATCGACCCCGTCCTACCGCTGTGGAACAGCTGCCTTGAGCGGGGGGTCATGTCAGGGTTGAGCACTGTTTCTTTAAGAGACTGAAGTTTTCTCCTAATTGATTGCTCCTCCTATAAAACAACACAGCACATTGCAATCAGTGCTTGGTATTGTGTTCCAGTATCCACTGAGTACTCCTTGTATTATGCTCTGGATTACAAGTTGTCTAAGCCTCTCTGCCTTATTTTTCTAACAGGTTGAAATATCTGCTGGATTTCCTAATACCGGATCCTACTCTCACTTACTTCCTCATTTGATGCCTCTGCAAGATTCCTCAGTGGGGTAAAGGAAGATTTATTACCTTCTCTCAGTGTCTCTCTGCTTCAGCAGCAGCCGCTGCTACATTCCAGGCTGTCAGCTCTGCCGGTGACTTCACACGCTCACTTCCTCCTCATTCAGCATTCACACGCTGCCTGCCTGCTCCACATCAGACTTCTCAGTTCCTGCAGCATTTCAGGTACACTCTCTGCAAATACTACTACTGACTGCTTAGCTTGCTACCACTTACAAATATTGCAGTATTTGATTATACATATTTAGGTAGTATTACGCTCTCCATCCAGAAATTATTCTTTGAGTGTGAATCCAGGATCTGTGTACTTTTCTGCACGCTGAGCCAGAGTGTGTTCTGAATAACTTTACCTTACTTCTACCATAGCCCAGTCTTGCTTGCTTCATTTAACAACCTGTAATTCAGAGTTGTTATTAACAACCTGTTTTTACCATAAGGTGGTCTTATATTTCCCTGTCCAATACTTTAATTATTCTGTCAAAATGTATACAGTGTGTGTTTATAAAATAAAGATATAGACTGTGTATATTTTGAAATAATAAAACACTTTATTTTTCAAAATCTGCTTGTCAGTAGTTGATTCAATAAATAAAGTGTAACAACCAAATTTTTACTACTGTTGTGTTCCATATAACAAACATTAATTGAGAGTAACATTATACTAACATTCTTAAGTCATCAGTAACTGGGTCACTTTCAGTATTAAACATCTTTTGTTTTGGGTGGTGGGTTGTAATGTTGGGGGGGGGGTATTGTATGTTTTTTTTCCAGGCAAAAGAGCTGTTTTCTTTGGGGCATTTTAAGGGCTGGTAAGGTAAAAGAGCTTTTCTAATTTTATTTTAGAATAGGAAAAAAAGCATGCGTAGCTAACGCACCCCTTCTAACGCAAAACTCCAAATCTAGGCCTCTGAGACTGCAGCCACTTCCAGCCTTCTCTCCTTCATTCTTGTCTCTCCCATGCCCAACTTTCTTCCTATAGCCACTGCCCTGCCCCCCGCCTCCCAGCCCTCCCACCTCCCAGCACCTATTTAATGGAAATTGCTGCTGCCTTACTCTGAGACTGCAGCCACTTCTAGCCTGCTCTCCTTCATGCTTGTCTCTCCCATGCCACAGCCACTGCCCTCCCCCTGCCTACCAGCACAGCACAGGTAACTCCCTTTGTTTAACTTTCTTCCTACAGCCACTGCCCTGCCCCCTGCCTCCCAGCCCTCCCACCTCCCAGCACCTATTTAATGGAAGTTGCTGCACGTCCGCGCGTGGCGGGTGCGGCGCTGGCGTGCCAAAGGCGCGCCAAAGGCAAGCCCGTCTGCGCCCGTCCGCATCTGGACCGCATCCAGCGCCACTAACCCTGGCTCCCACAACCACCGCCACTACAACGCCACCACCCTCCTCCATCTCAACACCGGTAGATAATCTGCCTGCCACCACGCATCCCCGACGAACACCATCGGACCCTTCACCTGCCGCAACTGTGCCTTCTCCTCCCTCCGAATCACTAACCTGCCAGTCACCTCTCACGCCTTCTCCTCCCTCCAAACCACTAACCTGCCAGTCACCTCACGCAAAAACAACCACAACCACCTCAACTGCATCCTCCTCAACACCCGCTCTGTCCGCAAGCACGCCGTCGAAATCTGGAACCTGCTCAACTCCACCTCCCCGGACATTGCCTTCCTTACTGAAACCTGGCTGAACCCTACATCAATGCAGGACATCGCCATCCCCGACGGATACAAGATCTCCCACAAGGACCGCAGCAACCGACCGGGCGGAGGCATCACCATCGTCCACAAACACTCCCTCCATGTCACAACCAGCTCCGACTACCACTCACCAGGCTTGGAACACCTACACTTCAAGATACAGGTCAGTCCCAACACTACCCTCCGTGGCACCCTCATCTACAGACCTCCCGGACCTCGTCCTGCCTTCTGTGACTCCATCACCGACCTCATCGCACCCCACGCCCTCCCCTCAACAGACTACATCCTCCTCGGTGACCTCAACTTCCACCTAGACAACCCCAATGACCACAACACTGCCAACCTCTTAGAAAACCTTGGAACCATCGGTCTAAAGCAACTCGTCAACTCCCCAACCCACTCAGCCGGACACACACTCGACACTATCTTCTCTGCAGGCAACCACATCTCAGTCAACCACATCACTGAACTCCATTGGACCGACCACCATTGCATACATTTTTCCTTCAAAAAACCCACCGCACACCTCCGGCAGCACCACCCACCCCGCAGAAACTGGAACAACATCACCGAAGACCAACTGCACTCCACCCTGAACAAGTGCCCCCCAGCCACCTCCACAGATGCCAACTCCTCCGTCCGCAACCTCCACCACTGGCTCACAGACTGCGCCAACACCCTCGCCCCTCTCAAGAAACAGTCCAACCGCCAACCCACCAACAAGGCTAGTTGGTTCACCCCTGCCCTCCAGGACTCCAAACGCCACTGCAAGTGATTGGAAAGGACCTGGAGATCCAGCAAGACCCCCTCAAATAAAACAGCCTACAAAGAAGCCATCACTACCCACCACCACCTCATCAAAACTACCAAGAAGACAGCCATTCAAGATAGAATCAATTCCAACGTCCACAACAGCAAGGAGCTGTTCACAGTAATCAAGGAATTCTCCAATCAAAACAGCAACACCAACGACATCCCGCCCTCCCAGGACCTCTGCGATAACCTCGCAATGCATTTCCACCGCAAGATTGTCGACATCTATGACAGCTTCGTGCCCTAGAACTCACCCACCACCGCCTACCCACCAACTCCCACCGATACCTCACCCAAATACACTACCGCCTACCCCCCACTGACCATCTGGAGCCCCCTCACCACAGAGGACACCATCAGGATCATGAGATCGATCCATTCCGTAGCACCCTCGGACCCATGCCCGCATCACATTTTCAACAAAGCGGTTGACACCATCGCCCCCAAGCTCTGCAGCACCATCAACTGCTCCATCAAAACCGGCACCTTCCCGGATGACTGGAAGCACGCAGAATTAAAACCCCTACTGAAAAACCCCACAGCTGACCCCAATGATCCGAAGAACAACGGCCCAATCTCTTTGCTCCCCTTTGCAGCCAAAGTCATCGAGAAGTCCATCAACGCGCAACTCGTTGACTACATTGAAGCCAACCACACCCTGGACCCCTCCCAATCCGGTTTCAGGAGCAACTACAGCACCGAGACCGCCCTCCTCACCGCCACAGACAACATCCTCGCCCTACTCGACCGAGGAGAGACCGCCGCCCTCATTCTCCTAGACCTCTCAGCAGCATTCGACACTGTCTCCCACCTCACCCTCCGCAACCGACTACACGATGCCGGCATACGCGACAAAGCCCTGGAATGGATCACCTCCTTCCTCACCGGCAGAACCCAGAAAGTTAGATTCCCACCCTTCACCTCCAAGCCCACAGAAATCAGCTGCGGTGTACCCCAAGGCTCTTCTCTGAGCCCCACCCTATTCAACATCTACATGGCCCCTCTCTCCACCATCGCCCGACGACACGACCTCAACATCGTCTCCTACGCCGACGACACCCAGCTAATCATCTCACTCACCAGTGACCCCACCACCGCCAAGAGAAACGTCCATGAAGGGCTGACAGCAGTCACCACCTGGATGAACTACAACTGCCTAAAGCTGAACGCAGACAAGACCGAAGTCCTCCTCCTCGGGCCCACCACATCCGCGTGGAATAACTCCTGGTGGCCCACAGCCCTTGGACACCCTCCAACCCCCATCGACCATGCACGAAATCTAGGCGTCAACCTGGACTCATCGCTCTCCATGGACCGGCAAATCAACGCTGTCTCTTCTGCATGCTTCCACACACTTCACCTGCTGCAAAAGATCTTCAAATGGATCCCAACTGAGACCAGGAAGACTGTCACTCACGCCCTCATCAGCAGCCGACTGGACTATGGTAACGCACTCTACGCCAGCACCACCATCAAGCTCCAAAAGAGACTACAGCGCATCCAGAACTCTTCGGCCAGACTAATCCTTGACATCCCTCGTCAATGGCACATCACCAAATACTTGCGGGACCTGCATTGGCTCCCCATCAACAAAAGAATAACCTTCAAGCTTCTCACCCACGCATTCAAAGCCCTCCACAACATCGGTCCCGAGTACTTGAACCACCGCGTTACCTTCTACACCCCTGCCAGACAACTTCGATCGGCCGACCAAGCCCTCGCTGTCATCCCCCGCATCAGGAAAACCCCAGCGGGAGGCAGATCCTTCTCTCACCTGGCTGCCAAGACTTGGAACATCCTCCCGCTGCACCTTAGACAAGCTACCGCCCTAACTAAGTTCAGAAAGGACCTCAAGACCTGGCTCTTCGACTGAACTGCAACCCTCAGCGCCTTGAGACCCTTACGGGTGAATAGCCGCGCTTTACAAGAACCCAATAGATAGATAGATAGATAGATAGATAGATAGATAGATAGATAGATAGATAGATAGATAGACAGACAGACAGGCAGATAGATAGATAGATAGATAGATAGATAGATAGATAGATAGATAGATAGATAGATAGATAGATAGATAGATAGATAGATAGATAGATAGATAGATTTGTGACTTATTACTCCATTTAAAGGGACAGTCTACACCAGAATTGTTATTGTTTAAAAAGATAGATAATCCCTTTATTACTGATTCTCCAGTTTTGCATAACAAACACAGTTATATTAATACACTTTTTACCTCTATTACCTTGTATTTAAGCCTCTTAAATACAAGGTAATAGAGGTAAAAAGTGCCCCCTTATTTCAGTTCTTTTGACAGACTTGCATTTTAGCTAATCAGTGCTGACTCCTAGGTAACTCCACATGCATGAACATGTTATCTATATTACACACATGAAACGAAAACCCTCTAGTGGTGAAAAACGGTAAAAATACATTCAGATAAGAGGCGGCCTTTAAGCTCTAAGAAATTAGCATATGAACCTCATAGGTTTAGCTTTCAACTAAGAATACCAAGACAACAAAGCAAAATTGGTGATAAAAGTAAATTGAAAAGTTGTTTACAATTATATGCCCAATCTGAATAATGAAAGTTTATTTTGGACTTAACTGTCCCTTTAACTCCTTCTCCCCCTCTTTTCCCCATAGCATTTTCGTATTATTTTCCTCATTCTCCTTACGTAAGTCTCATAATGTCACGTCTAGGTGATTATTTTCTATGACACCTTTTAATTACACTCTTACTTTTATTTTCCTACTTCTTCTTTGCTTCTCTTTACCATGTTACCCTTTCACAATATTGTACTGTAGTTGTTTAACTGACCGGGAACCAGATTAGCTGTCTAGTCCATTGTCAGTTAAGACAAATGTATTTGTTTACTATGTGTTCTAGAAGAAAGCTTTTAATTGTTGCTTTGTTCCTGCTCTTGCTTAACAGGGCAGTGTACCTTGCAATTTATGTAAAATAAAACTCCCTGAATGTTCTGAAAAATTATCCAGGCTACTTCCTTGTCACATGTGGTAATAAAAGTAGGATGGGACTTAAATGGTGTTATGGCCTTAAATGAACTACAAAACAAAACATTCCAGATGTGGAGATGATTTGGCTGCATCAATGAAGCAAAAACTAAGCTCCAAATTGTGGAATCACCGGGCTGCTCAGAACTGAAAGCTGTAGTCTCAGTAGTAGCTCAGAAGAATGTAACCTGTTAGTGGCCAGGTAAATTGGGGCTATGTAAGAAGTACAAAAAGCTGACCATGTCATGCCTAAAGGGACATGAAACCCAATCATTTTCTTTCAGAATTCAGATAGAGAATACAGTTTTAAACAACTTTCTAATTTACTTCTATTATCTATTTTGTTTCATTCTCTTGGTGTCATTTGTTGAAAGAGCAGCACTGCACTACTGGTTGCTGACTGAACACATGGGTGAGCCAATTACATTCGGTATATATATGCAGCCACCAATCAGCAGCTAGAACTTAGGTTATTTGCTGCTCCTGAACTTACCTAGATAAACCTTTCAGCAAAGGATGACAACAGAATGAAGCAAATTAAACAATACAAGTACATTTTAAAGTTGTTTAAAATTGTATTCTATGGGGCCCATTTATCAAGCTCCGAACGGAGCTTGTGTGGGCCCATGTTTCTGGCGAGTCTTCAGGCTTGCCAGAAACACCAGTTATGAAGCAGCAGTCTAAAGACCGCTGCTTCATAACCCTGTCCACCTGCTCTGATGAGCCGGACAGGAATCGCCGGAAATCAACCCGATCGAGTACGATCAGGATGATTGACACCCCTTGCTGGCAGCCCATTGGCCGCGAGTCTGCAGGGGGCAGCTTTGCTCTCCGCATTCAGCGAGGTCTTGTGGACCTGATCCGCACTGTCGGATCAGGTCCGCAACACCTTTGATAAATGGGCCCCATTATCTGAATCATGAAAGATAAAATTTGGATTTCATGTCCCTTTAAAGGCATAAACAATGTCTTGTTGTTTAGTTAATACCTGTGCAATTATGCCTAGAAAATTAGATAAAAGTAAGCAGCTGCCTCAAAAATACATTTTAAGATTGATTTAGGGCACTGGTTTTTAAACCTGTCCTCAAGACTCCCCCAAAAAACAGAAAGAAGAGGTAGCACAAACTGCATGGATAAGCTATTTAATACAATAATAACTATGTTAAAATACAATAGCACACACATAAAAAAATATAAGTGTATTATAGGTGAGACCTATGCAGTATCAATAATACTAAAAGAGCTATGGTAACAAAAAAGGGACGTCTCCCTTATAAGATAAAAATATACAAATATTTATAAAATGAGAGTGCCCGGGCTGGGAATTCTTTTTAAAACCAGATGGAAACAAATAAGATTTGAGCGATAGGCAACTCCTTCAAACAACCACCAAAATCAGAGGGAGAAAAAAGCTCTCTATAACGCATAGAAAACAGTCACAAAGTACCTGACACTCTGAATCAGAGCATGAAGATGAGATCCGGGCTGTGGTTCCTCTCGGTGGCTCTGTCTGCGTCCAGGAGGATATCCTGTGTTGATTCCTAGGTGTGGATCACGTGACTTGGATGACGTCACGTAAGAGGTGTAATCCAATTCTTGAAACAGATAATGGAACAACTGTAGCGCTACAGCTTGACAAGAGTCTCTGTGAACGAGGTGAATAAATATTTGAACTAGCAAACCCACTGGAATGGGGCAAATGGCTTTCTTGGTGTCCAACAGGAAATCGTCTTGTCCTTAGATGCAAACCAGGAAGGCCTGTTAGAGAAAAAAGCAGTGACAGGATGAGTCCTAGCCATATAGAACGTCTACGCATTTCGCCCTACACTGGGCTTTAACAAGACATATTTCTCCATGGTGCAATGTCCATTTTAAATAGACCTCCCTTTGTTCTGATTGGTGGTTGTGAATTAAAATTAAAGGTGGCATTGAGAGTTGCTGATGGGGCTGAATTAAAGGTGGTAATTTCAAAAGTCCAAGTTTGTCAAAACATTATTCATACATTCAGTTATACCATTATTTCACAGTTAATTATCTGTCTCCAAAAATAGTTTATATGACTTAGATAAAATAATTTTAACCACAATTAATTTCCAAGAGGAAAGTCTAACAAATACCTAAATAAAATTTATATTTTTTAAGATAACATAGGGTTTTTTTTTTGTTTTTATTGAAAATATTATTCATGAGGTATATTAGATATTTATATTTTTTAAATTCTAGATAAAGGAAGTATTAATAGTCGAATGTTATATAACGACCATTTACTTCATATATCCAAAGGTATGTCAAAGTAACGATGTATCGAAAAAGATAATTTTAACTTATTATACTAGTCTAAAAATCTAATCTCTTGAAGATAGCCTTTCTATATTGATTAAAATACGTAAAAAGGATTGAATAGATTATTTTTGCTGTTTGCAGCACAGCTGACACAGTATTTAGATTTTATTGGAGAATCTACAGGAAGGGTGTAATATCTAGCTCTGAGTTCAATCCTGAGGGATAAAGAGTATCCATTTGATAAAATGAATCAAGCCTCCCCCAACAGACCAGGCTTTCAAAATTTCCTTGGATAAATTCAGGTCAAATAACCATGTTTACTAATCAGCTGATTATTTCACCTTTGCTCCAGTTCAGATATCCTCAAAATGCGGACTTTTAAAGAGGTCTGAGGACAGTTTTGAAAACCAGTGATTTAGGGGAATATCTCCTAACATTTGTCAGTGAACATCAGTTTAGGAAGGCTTGCCAAGAGACCATGAAATTCATTAGAAGTGACCATTGCTCCTTGCTTGCTTTTTCTAAAAGGATTTGTATGACTATTAATGATAATAGCAAACATAAAGCTGATATTTTAGCCAGGATAGGGGTAACAGCAAGAATGAGAGCCTGGTTTAACAAAAAAATGAGTGGTTCATTAAAAAAAAGAAACTCAAGTGGTCTTTGTAAAGAGGTTGACCAGGGGAACCTCAATATTTGGTGGTCAATGTGGAGGTTTAGTTATTGGCCATTGACCTTACAGATTCAATAAAACTCATCCTTAAAACTAATATTTTTTGGGGGAGAAAACTTGTCACAACTCCTCAACTCTAAAAGTGTTCCACTGTTAAAGAACACATGCAAAACCTTACAGAAATAAAACACTCCATCTATAAAACAGTCCTCTCTATTATATGTAAATCAGAAAACCTGAAAACAGTAAAAAAAAAGAAATAAAGAAAAATATGAGAACACCTCATCAGCTTTGAAATCGCTCGACATGACCATTAGAAGAGATACTTCACAAAGGTAATCAGGTGAAAAATACTAAACACACCTCTAGAACACCCCCAAAACATCAATGGCCAGCCCTTCAAGGCATATTTTGTTCTATTCAGGGAGAATACCTTGCTATGCAAATATTTTACAATTAAAAACATTCAATTAAACCATTTTGCAAGTGTGTTTCCTACATATTTTGTAATTATTGCTTTTCTTCTTTGCTTGCAGTTCCTATTTTATGTAAAATATATTGGGTACCTAACACAACTATAAATATTAATGGCAGGAAAACCTGCTAACAAAACTGTGCAAAATATAGGTGATGCGAACCTCAAAGCATTTCGACCATGATCTCAATATGGTAGGAATGGGTTATTCCAAAGTACATTATATGACATGGTTGTAAGGGGTTAATCTAAGCTATACTATACTCTTTTCGTATATCTAAACTTTTTTTAACTCTTTCCTATTATTTAGACTTTTTTTCTTAAGGCCTTCAGATAAGTCTTAGATAAGGAGGCTTCGGCCTAGGGCAGGATGTCTGCAGTTTGACAGACCCTCGACTAACGACTGTAATTTACGATCATGTGACACATCTGCTGATTTTCTTTTACATTAACCCTGTAAAATATGGCTAAATGCAATACATAGAGTTAAATGAGGGTATTTGGATATACAGTAGCGTCACTAGGGGGGTGCAGGGGGGGGTGGGCACCCTCCAGGGGGTGAAACCACCAGAAAAAAAAAAGTATAGATTTTTTTATTAGAGGGGCCAGCATTTGTGAACATTAGTGGGACTAGGGAAGTTGTAGACACTTCATTTTTTTTGCCCCTTAAGCCAGCGCTGCAATTTCCACAAATAGTTTTCCCGGCTGCTTTTGCTTGTTTGTACTTTGCTCCACCCCTGCCCAATTGCACTATGAATGTTGTGGGCATGCCGTGGGGCTTGCAAAGTTGCGCTGCTAGCCTAAAACTGCCTGCCTATCTGTGCTCACTGCTCAGTGACGTGTGGAGCAGTGGAGTCACTCACTGCCGTGCTGTGAACTGGGAAATCGTGAGGGGGATGCCTGGCACCTGACCGCATGACTGTCTGACCCTGTCTCTAAAGTGAAGGAGCTACGTATGATGCCCACCAGACTGGTACGGTTACGGTACACTAAGTGCACACTGAAGAGGTAGGAGGGGAGGGCGGGCGGGGGTCTGGGGGTGGGTAGAGTGCAGAGGTGATTGGCCAAAAGAAGCGGTAGGCACGCGGCCCGGGGCTGTGCACTGACAGACTTGGAACAGAGTCAGAGAGCAGAATTTTCATAGTTTGCGCACCTAAACCTTTTCTTTAGTGATTTATTTTAGAGTGCTTTGTTTATCTTTCATTTGTTGCTCTGCTGAGCCAGGGAGCAGCTCTAGGCATGAGCTTTATAATTAATGCAGTGCAGTTTACATATTTTGTATGTGTGTGTGTCTGAGTTTTTGTTTGTGCAGTCTGAGTGTTTTTGTGTGTGTGTGTCTCTGAGTGTTTTTTGTGTGTGTGTCTGAGAGTTTTTGTGTGTATGTGTGTCTCAGTGTTTTTGTGTGTGTGTCTCAGTGTTTTAGTGTGTGTGTGTCTCAGTGTTTTTGTGTGTGTGTGTGTTTTTGTGTGTGTGTGTTTTTTGTGTGTGTGTGTGTCTAAGTGTTTATGTGTCAGAGTGTTTTTGTGTGTGTGTCTGAGTGTTTTTCTGTGTATTTTTGTGTGTGTGTCTGAGTGTGTTTCCAAGTGTTTGTGTGTGCATCTGAGTGTGTTTCTAAGTGTGCCTTAGCTTGTATGTGTGTGCGCCTGTGTTTTTGTGTGTGTCTGCTTTCTGGGGGGGGGGGGGGTGACACCATAACTTACCAAACCGGGTGACAGCTACCCTAGTGACACCACTGTGGATATACAGTCATGGCCCAAAATTTTGGCACCCCTGCATTTCAGATAATGAGTCACTTCACCCAGAAAATTGTTGCAATTACAAATGTGTAGGCATTCTCATGTTTATTTATTTTGTTTATATTGGTATGACACAAAAAAGTGGAGAAAAAAGCCAAATCTGACACATTCCATGCAAAACTCCAAAAACTGACTGGACAAAATGATTGGCACCTTCTCAAAATTGAAAGAAATAATTACATTCAAAGTTTGTGATGCTCCTGTAATTTGTAATTAAACTCACCTGTATCAAATAAAAGGTGCTGACAATATAGAAATCACACTGGAAACCAGTAAAAAATGGTTAAAAATTGACTCAACCTTTCTGCATGCCATGGCACTGTAGCTAATCTCCCTTGAGGTGGACGAAAGAGAAAAATTATTAAAAGATTGCAACGAAGGATTGTTTGAATGCTGGATAAAGAACCTTGATAAACTTCCAGACAAATTCAAGCTAACCTTCAGGCACAGAGTACAAATGTGTCAGCTCGCACTATACGTCACCATCTGAATGAAAAGGGACGCTATGGTAGGAGACCCAGGAGGACCCCACTGTTGACACAGAAACATAAAAAAGCCAGATAACAGTTTGTCAAAAGTTACCTGAGGAAGCCAAAATCCTTTTGGGAGAATGTGCTGTGAACAGCGGGGAAAAAATCACTGCTTTTTGGTAAACCCATCATTCTACTGTTTTCAGAAAAAGAAATGAGGCTTTTAAAGAAAATAATACAGTCCCTACAATCAAACATGGTGGAGGTTCCCTGATGTTTTGACATTGCTTTGCTGCTTCAGGCACTGGATGGCACTGGACTAAAGCACATGTCAAAAAGCACCAGAAATGGTTTAAGGCAAAGTGCTGGAGAGTACTGAACTGGCCAACCATGAGTCTAGATCTCAATCCCATAGAGCACCTGTGGAGAGATCTCAAAACAGCAGTTGGGAAAAGGAACCCTTTCAATCTGAAAGACCTTGAGCAGTTGGCTAGAGTGGTCCAAAATTCCAGTAGAGAGGTGTAAGAAACTCCAAGCAATTGATTTCAGTAATTTTTCCAAGATGTGTGCTATTAAATATAAATTGAGGGTGCCAATAATTTTGTCCAGTACATTTTTGGAGTTTTGAGTGGAATATGTCAGAGTTTGATTTTTTTCTCCACTTTTTTGTGCCATACCAATGCAAACAAAAGAAATAAACATTAGAATGCCTAAACATTTGTAATTGCAACAATTTTCTGGGCGAAGTGGTGCATTATCTGACAGACATGATTGTATAACCGGTATTAGTTGTCTTTGCATTCAAAGTTCATACAAAACTTGTCTATATCCCATTTTGATGTAACTCCATCTGCAGCTGATGTTACCAGAATTAAAGATGAACCAATTTAAAGAATTATGGTACTGTGTTTTCCTGAGAAAAACTCAAAATCCTATAACAACCTCTCCTGTACAAGGCCCCTCAAGTTTATCACATGTCCTTTGTCTAAAGGTTTTGAGCCAGGATGGGTGATACTGAGATCAGGCCTCAGTTTGCTCACAGAGAAAAAATCATGCCAATCTTCTTATGAAAGAGAAGAGCTTATGGACAATCCAGTAACCAATTTTGGGCCAGATTACAAGTGGAGCAGTATTTAACGCTAATTCTACTTGAAGTAAGCTTTTTGCATGCGTTGGGAAGTGCTCTTATTACAATTTGAAAGGAAACAGTTTTCACTTGCGTGCTAACCCAACATGTATAAAAAGTTGGTCTTAGAATATTGCACGCTTGATAACGTATTCCACCATAGAAGTTAATGGAGCAAAAAAAGTGGGGAAAAAACAAACATCTTACCCGATCGTATATTCTCAAATGCGCTACATAAATACATATATAAATATACATTGTATCATGTCCGCTCGCACTTTCATAAATTGGCCCCTCTATCAAGCCTGCAATCTTTAAAAGGACTTATTTTACTGGATAACAATGAACGAAGGAAGGAAGGATGAATAGTTGATAGTTGGTTTCACACTAGAAAGGTTTTTACATATTTGCTATCAAAATCATTTTTGAGGATACCTGAGGTAAGAGAAAACACAGGAATTCCTAATAAAAAAGTTTTTTTTACCAGGTAATTTATCAGAAAATAAGGTATGGTGCTTTCTGTACAAAGTATCAACTGTCATCCAAAAAACATAAACTGAGGTCACTCTTAAATGTCACCCGGCTAGATTACGAGTTTTGCGTTATGAGTGAAAAAGCCTCATAACGCTGCTTTTTCACTACTGCTGCTATTAGGAGTCTTGCAGGTATAGCTGTACCGCACACTTTTTTGGCCGTAACGCAACGTAACTACCGGACCTTTCAAAAAGTCCTTTTTCAATGGGACTCCCATAGCGCTGGTATTACGAGTTTTGGGAGGCCAAAAAGTGAGCGGTACACCCGACAAGATCTGTACTGCCATCTAAAGTCAGTAGTTAAGAGTTTTGCGCTACAAAGCTGTAGCATAAAACTCATAACTAAAGTGTTACAAAGTACACCAACACCCATAAACTACCTATTAACCCCTAAACCGAGGCCCTCCCGCATCGCAAACACTATAATAAAAATATTAACCCCTAATCTGCCATTCCAGGCAGCACCACCACAATAATAAACATATTAACCCCTAAACCGCTGCACTCCCGCATCGTAAACACTAGTTAAATATTATTAACCCCTAATCTACCGCCCCCAACGTCACCGCCACCACTATACTAAAGTTATTAACCCCTAAACCTAACCCTAATACCCCTAACTTTAATATAATTAAAATAAATCTAAATAAAAATTACTATCATTAACTAAATAATTCCTATTTAAGACTAAATACTTACCTGTAAAATAAACCCTAAGCTAGCTACAATATAACTAATAGTTGCATTGTAGCTATCTTAGGTTTTATTTTTATTTTACAGCCAAGTTTGTATTTATTTTAACTATGTAGAATAGTTAGTAAATAGTTATTAATTTACTAACTACCTAGTTAAAATAAATACAAATTTACCTGTAAAATAAAACCTAACCTGCCTCACAGTAACACCTAACCTTACACTACCATTAAATCAATTACATTAATTAAATACAATTAACTAAATTACAAAACATAATAAACACTAAATTACACAAAATGAAAATAAATGATCAAATATTTAAACTAATTACACCTAATCTAATAGCCCTATCAAAATAAAAAAGCCCCTCCCAAAATAAAAAAAACCCTAACCTAAACTGCCAATAGCCCTTAAAAGGGCCTTTTGCGGGGCATTGCCCCAAAGAAATAAGCTCTTTTGCCTGTAAAAAAAATACAAACAACCCCCCAACAGTAAAACCCACCACCAACACAGCCAAACCCCACAAATAAAACCCTATCTAAATAAACCCAAGCTCCCCATTGCCCTGAAAGGGGCATTTGGATGGGCATTGCCCTTAAAAGAGCATTTAGCTCTTTTTCCTTGCCCAAACCCCTAATCTAAAAATAAAATCCACCCAATAAACTCTTAAAAAAAACTAACACTAATCCCAGAAGATCTACTTAGAGTTTTTGAAGAGCGGACATCCATCCTCAACGAAGCCGGGAGAAGTCTTTATCCAAGCGGCAAGAAGTCGTCCTCCAGATGGGCAGAAGTCTTCATCCAGATGGCATCTTCTATCTTCATCCTTCCGACGCGGAGCGGCTCCATCTTCAAGACATCCAGCGCGGAGCATCCTCTTCTTTCACTGGCTCTTCAAAAATGAATTTTCTTTTAAATGATGTCATCCAAGATGGCGTCTCTTTAATTTCCGATTGGTTGATAGAATTCTATCAGCCAATCGGAATTAAAGGTGAAAAAATCCTATTGGTTGATGCAATCAGCCAATAGGATTGAGCTTGCATTATATTGGCTGTTCCAATCATTGGATCAGTGTTAGGATTGAAGTGTTAGGTTTTTTTAAGGGTTTATTGGGTGGATTTTATTTTTAGATTAGGGGTTTGGGCTAGAAAAAAAGAGCTAAGTGCCCTTTTAAGGGCAATGCTCATCCAAATGCCCTTTTCAGGGCAATGGGGAGCTTAGGTTTACTTAGATAGGGTTTTATTTGGGGGGTTTGGTTGTGTGGGTGGTGGGTTTTACTGTTGGGGGGTTGTTTGTATTTTTTTTTTTTACAGGTGAAAGAGCTGATTTCTTTGGGGCAATGGCCCGCAAAAGGCCCTTTTAAGGGCTAGTGGCAGTTTAGGTTAGGCTAGGGTTTTTTTTTATTTTTATTTTGATAGGGCTATTAGGTTAGGTGTAATTAGTTGAAATATTTGATCATTTCTTTTTTATTTTGTGTAATTTAGTGTTTTTTATTTTTTGTAATTCAGTTAATTGGATTTAATTAATGTAATTTATTTAATTGTAGTGTAATGTTAGTGTAAGACAGGTTAGGTTTTATTTTACAGGTAAATTTGTATTTATTTTAAATAGGTAGTTAGTAAATAGTTAATAACTATTTACTAACTATTTTAACTAGTTAAAATAAATACAAACTTAGCTGTGAAATTAAAAAAAAACTAATGCCTAGATTTGGAGTTTTGCGTTAGAAGGGGTGCGTTAGCTACACGTGCTTTTTCTGGCCGCACCTTTTAAATACCGCTGGTATTTAGAGTTCACAGAATGGCTGGGTTTTCAGTGCGTTAGGCTCCAAAAAGGGAGCGTAGAGCATAATTTACCGCCACTGCAACTCTCAATACCAGCGGTGCTTACGGACGCGGCCAGCTTCAAAAACGTGCTCGTGTGCGATTCCCCCATAGAAAACAATGGGGCATTTTGAGCCGAAAAAAAACCTAACACCTGCAAAAAAGCAGCGTTCAGCTCCTAACGCAGCCCCATTGTTTCCTATGGGGAAACACTTCCTATGTCTGCACCTAACACCCTAGCATGTACCCCGAGTCTAAACACCCCTAACCTTACACTTATTAACCCCTAATCTGCCGCCCCCGCTATCGCTGACACCTACATATTTTTTTTAACCCCTAATCTGCCACTCCGTACACCGCCGCAACCTACGTTATCCCTATGTACCCCTAATCTGCTGCCCCTAACACCGCCGACCCCTATATTATATTTATTAACCCCTAATCTGCCCCCCACAACGTCGCCGCCAGCTACCTACAATAATTAACCCCTAATCTTCCGACCGGACCTCACCGCTACTATAATAAATGTATTAACCCCTAATCCGCCTCACTCCCGCCTCAATAACCCTATAATAAATATTATTAACCCCTAATCTGTCCTCCCTAACATCGCCGACACCTAACTTCAATTATTAACCCCTAATCTGCCGACCGGACCTCACCGCTACTATAATAAATGTATTAACCCCTAAAGCTAAGTCTAACCCTAACAACCCCCTAAGTTAAATATAATTTAAATCTAACGAAATAAATTAAATCTTATTAAATAAATTATTCCTATTTAAAGCTAAATACTTACCTGTAAAATAAACCCTAATATAGCTACAATATAACAAATAATTATATTGTAGCTATTTTAGGATTTATATTTATTTTACAGGCAACTTTGTATTTATTTTAACCAGGTACAATAGCTATTAAATAGTTATTTACTATTTAATAGCTACCTAGTTAAAATAATTACAAAATTACCTGTAAAATAAATCCTAACCTAAGTTACAATTAAACCTAATACTACACTATCATTAAATAAATTAAATACAATACCTACAAATAAATACAATTAAATAAACTAACTAAAGTACAAAAAATAAAAAAGAACTAAGTTACAAAAAATAAAAAAATATTTACAAACATTAGAAAAATATTACAACAATTTTAAACTAATTACACCTACTCTAAGCCCCCTAATAAAATAACAAAGCCCCCCAAAATAAAAAAATGCCCTACCCTATTCTAAATTAAAAAAGTTCAAAGCTCTTTTACCTTACCAGCCCTGAAAAGGGCCATTTGCGGGGCATGCCCCAAAGAATTCAGCTCTTTTGCCTGTAAAAAAAAAACATACAATACCCCCCCCAACATTACAACCCACATACCCCTAATCTAACCCAAACCCCCCTTAAATAAACCTAACACTAAGCCCCTAAAGATCTTCCTACCATATCTTCACCACGCCGGGTTCACCGATCCGTCCACCGAAGTCTTGATCCAAGCCTCCGAAGTCTTGATCCAAGCCCAAGCGGGGGCTGAAGAGTGACGTCCATCCTCCGGCTGAAGTCTTGATCCAAGCGGCAAATGAAGAAGTCCATCTTCGGGCAGAAATCTTTATCCTATCCGGGCAGAAGAGTAGATCCGGACCGGCAAACATCTTCATCCAAGCCGCATCTTCTATGTTGTTCCATCCGATGACTAGCGGCTGATCGATCTTGAAGACCTCCGGCGCGGATCCATCCTCTTCGTTCGACGTCCAACTGAAGAATGAAGGTTCCTTTAAGGGACGTCATCCAAGATGGCGTCCCTCGAATTCCGATTGGCTGATAGGATTCTATCAGCCAATCGGAATTAAGGTAGGAAAATTCTGATTGGCTGATGGAATCAGCCAATCAGATTCAAGTTCAATCAGATTGTTCCGATCAGCCAATAGAATGCGAGCTCAATCTGATTGGCTGATCCAATCAGCCAATCTGATTGAACTTGAATCTGATTGGCTGATTCCATCAGCCAATCAGAATTTTCCTACCTTAATTACGATTGGCTGATAGAATCCTATCAGCCAATCGGAATTCGAGGGACGCCATCTTGGATGACGTCCCTTAAAGGAACCGTCATTCTTCAGTTGGACGTCGAACGAAGAGGATGGATCCGCGCCGGAGGTCTTTAAGATCAGCCGCTAGTCATCGGATGGAACAACATAGAAGATGCGGCTTGGATGAAGATGTTTGCCGGTCCGGGTCTACTCTTCTGCCCAGATAGGATGAAGATTTCTGCCCAAAGATGGACTTCTTCATTTGCTGCTTGGATCAAGGCTTCAGCCGGAGGATGGACGTCACTCTGCAGCCCCCGCTTGGGCTTGGATCAAGACTTCGGTGGACGGATCAGTGAACCCGGCGTGGTGAAGATAAGGTAGGAAGATCTTCAGGGGCTTAGTGTTAGGTTTATTTAAGGGGGGTTTGGGTTAGATTAGGGGTATGTGGGTGGTGGGTTGTAATGTTGGGGGGGGGGTATTGTATTTTTTTTTTTACAGGCAAAAGAGCTGAATTCTTTGGGGCATGCCCCGCAAATGGCCCTTTTCAGGGCTGGTAAGGTAAAAGAGCTTTGAACTTTTTTAATTTAGAATAGGGTAGGGCATTTTTTTATTTTGGGGGGCTTTGTTATTTTATTAGGGGGCTTAGAGTAGGTGTAATTAGTTTAAAATTGTTGTAATATTTTTCTAATGTTTGTAAATATTTTTTTATCTTTTGTAACTTAGTTCTTTTTTATTTTTTGTACTTTAGTTAGTTTATTTAATTGTATTTATTTGTAGGTATTGTATTTAATTAATTTATTCATAGTGTAGTGTTAGGTTTAATTGTAACTTAGGTTAGGATTTATTTTACAGGTAATTTTGTAATTATTTAAACTAGGTAGCTATTAAATAGTAAATAACTATTTAATAGCTATTGTACCTGGTTAAAATAAATACAAAGTTGCCTGTAAAATAAATATTAATCCTAAAATAGCTACAATATAATTATTCGTTATATTGTAGCTATATTAGGGTTTATTTTACAGGTAAGTATTTATCTTTAAATAGGAATAATTTATTTAATAAGAGTTATTTTTTTACGTTAGATTTAAATTATATTTAACTTAGGGGGGTGTTAGTGTTAGGGTTAGACTTAGCTTTAGGGGTTAATACATTTATTAGAGTAGCGGTGAGGTCCGGTCGGCAGATTAGGGGTTAATAATTGAAGTTAGGTGTCGGCGATGTTAGGGAGGGCAGATTAGGGGTTAATACTATTTCTTATAGGGTTATTGAGGCGGGAGTGAGGCGGATTAGGGGTTAATAACTTTATTATAGTAGCGGTGAGGTCCGGTCGGCAGATTAGGGGTTAATTATTGTAGGTAGCTGGCGGCAACATTGTGGGGGGCAGATTAGGGGTTAATAAATATAATATAGGGGTCGGCGGTGTTAGGGGCAGCAGATTAGGGGTACATAAGTATAACATAGGTGGCGGCGGTGTGCGGTCGGCAGATTAGTGGTTAAAATTTTTTAATTGAGTGGCGGCGATGTGGGGGGACCTCGGTTTAGGGGTACATAGGTAGTTTATGGGTGTTAGTGTACTTAGAGCACAGTAGTTAAGAGCTTTATGAACCGGCGTTAGCCCAGAAAGCTCTTAACTACTGACTTTTTTCTGCGGCTGGAGTTTTGTCGTTAGATTTCTAACGCTTACTTCAGCCACGACTCTAAATACCGGCGTTAGGAAGATCCCATTGAAAAGATAGGATACGCAAATGGCGTAGGGGGATCTGCGGTATGGAAAAGTTGCGGCTGCAAAGTGAGCGTTAGACCCTTTCCTGACTGACTCCAAATACCAGCGGGCGGTAAAAACCAGCGTTAGGAGCCTCTAACGCTGGTTTTGACGGCTAACACAAAACTCCAAATCTAGGCCTAAGATAGCTACAATGTAACTATTAGTTATGTTGTAGCTAGCTTAGGGTTTATTTTACAGGTAAGTATTTAGTTTTAAATATGTATTAGTTAGGTAATAATAGTAAGTTTTATTTAGATTTATTTTAATTATAATAAAGTTAGGGGTGTTAGGGTTAGACTTAGGGTTAGGTTTAGGGGTTAATATATTTATTTAGTGTTAGTGATGTGGGAGGCCAGAGGTTTAGGGGTTAATAACTTTAGTATAGTGGCAGCAGCGACGTTGAGGGCGGCAGATTATTGGTTAATAAGTGTAGGTAGGTGGTGGCGACATTGGGGGCGGCAGATTAGGGGTTAATAAGTGTAATTTAGGTGTCAGCGATGTTGGGGGTGACAGATTAGGGGTTAATAAGTGTAGGTAGGTGGCGGCGACATTGGGGGCAGCAGATTAGGGGTTAATAAGTGTAGGTAGGTGGCGGCGATGTTGGGGTGGCAGATTAGTGGTTAATAAGTGTAATGTTGGCGGCAGCGATGTCAGGAGCAGCAGATTAGGGGTTAATAAGTGTAATGTAGGTGTCTGCAATGTCGGGGGCGGCAGATTAGGGGTGTTTAGACTCGAGGTTTATGTTAGGGTGTTAGTTTTAAACATAAATTTTCTTTCCCCATGGGAATCAATGGGGCTGCGTTATGGAGCTTTATGCTCCATTATTGCAGGTGTTAGGCTTTTTTTTAGCCAGCTCTCAAAGGTGAGCGGTGGAAATAACTTGCAAGTTAGTAGCGAGCTGCTCATAACGCAAAACTCGTAATCTGGCCGACTGTTATTTATGTACTTTTTGAAAGGAATGGTATGAATTTACTATAATTATTTCAAAATAAGTTCAGAGTCCTAAATATATATTGGTGGTAGTTTATTGAGGAACTCCATACCCTATGTATTTCCTCTTTATAAACCTACTATTTACAACATAGCTAAATGTTTGGTCTAGGGGGTCTATTTATCAAAGCGTCAATCTCAGTGCATTAGACGTCGTCAATATGCTCGCCAGACATCACTGACACAGATCTGAATATGATACCCTTATTTATCAAAAAAGCCGTCAAAAATACGTGCGTCAAGTACGGGCGAATAGCATCGGACTGGTGTTAACTAACAGTCATCAATGTCGCGGTTATTCAGGTTTTCCCCAACTTTATTTATACCATTTAATTACTGTCCATGAACAAGCACATTTCTCTAAAGCTAATCTTTTATTTTTCAACGGTGAATGTCCAAGAAATAGCTACATTTATACCTCAACAAACAATATCTCATAGAAAGTTATTTTTATATT
Organism: Bombina bombina; assembly: GCF_027579735.1. Classification (NCBI taxonomy): domain Eukaryota; kingdom Metazoa; phylum Chordata; class Amphibia; order Anura; family Bombinatoridae; genus Bombina; species Bombina bombina. Next base: position 148,296,902 of record NC_069504.1, read on the forward strand.
TATTTGTTATACAAAAAAAATCTGTTATATGATACTTTCACATAAATTAGTGTGTATTTGTATTTCTAGAAGTGTGATTATGCATATTCCAATCAAAAGTGGTTGAAAAATTCACTAGTGTGTGGCTTGCTTAGGAGTTTGCGTCATAACTAGGGGTTTGCGTCATAATTGGTGCGAAAAGTGTTGAGTCAAAATTGGTGCGAAGTGGAGACTGGGACTTGTATTACATGGCTTAAACATGGTGCACATAGATTGTTCACAAAAAATAAAAAGGAAGTTAGCTATATTATATTGTGTATTTCATTTGTATCTCTATATCTATTAGTGTGACAAGTTTGGGGCAAAACTTTTCAATAAAAATGTTAAAAATAATATTGTCCCCTTGCTTTGTAACGAGAGACAAAGTTGTAACATAATCCATAAGTAGTAATGTATTTTTCATTTTATCCCTATATCTACTAGTGCACCAAATGTGGAACAATATTATTGTTTGATTTAGAAAGGGTATACAATTTTAATAGAGTTTCTAATTTACTTTTATTATGTAATATAATTCATTCTCTTGCAGCATCGAACATAAGCTTTCTGTGTTTTCAGACTCCCATTGAGTTCTATGGCATCCGCGACCTCAAGGGTGGCGGATTGAAAACTAGGTACGCTGCATCTGAATAGACGCAAGCGTACCTGTTAAATGTTTGATAAATTGGGAAAAGGGTCAAATAAAGTTGAATCTGAATTCGAAACATCTGTAATGACGCAAGCATCGATCTGCAACGGATTGAAATCACAGGATCATATTTTACGTACCAAATTTCAACATTTGCCGATCTTGACGCTTTGATAACTACAGCGGATCAATCTCGCGACAAATACGACATGGAATTCAAGCGTATTTTCAGTTGACACTTTGATAAATAGACCCCTAGTTGTTTTTATAGACAGGCATGCCAAAATAAATATTAACTGACCAAGATATTCATTTTGTTTCCTTACTCATTAAGCTGTTGTGCTTATTGTTTAAATTACAAGAACTTAAAAATCTCTGGATATTACCTTGACGGTCTTGTAATTTTACACTTAAGGAAATGTTTAGACAAGTTATCAGCAGGAATTGGAAAGAGTGAGACATACGTATTTGTTTGCTTATTATTCATTACTAGTGGATATGCCTGCCCAGAGGGCAGTCTGTGTGTTAAAAATTAAACGCTCCAAGCTACAAAAAATGAAAAAAGTAAAAATACAGAAAAAAATAAACAAAGCTATCCAAAATAATAAAATTAAACATAAACTAATACCACTATAAAAAGAAAAAATCCCCCCCAAAATAAAAACATCCCCTAATCTAATACTAAACTACCAATAGCCCTTAAAAGGGCTTTTGTAGGGCATTGCCCTAAAAAAACAGCTCTAATAAAAACTACCCCTAAAGGGGCATTTGTATGGGCATTGCCCTTAAAAGGGCGTTCAGCTCTTTTTCACTGCCCATAAAAGGGCATTCAGCTCTTTTGCAAAACTAATCTAAACCCCCCCCACCAAAAAAAAAAAAATTAAAACTAAAGCCCCAAATAGGTACTCACGGTTTCAGATGTCCGGCGGAGAAGGTCATCTTTCAGGTGGGTCTATCATCATTATCCACAGCGAAGGTGACGCGGAGCAGAGATCCGGAGCGGTCTTCCCAAATGTGGCGATCTTTGGCGGTGATCATCTGTGGCGGTGGCGGCGGTCCTCTGCGGCGGTAGTAGTCCTCGGCGGCATGGAGGCTTCTCTTCATCTGATGTCCGTGGCATACTAAATATTGAATGCAATCAATTTGGAGTACCTTGCATTCCTACTGGCTGAATTTTTCAAAACAGCCAATAGGATTAGAGCCACTAAAATCTTATTGGCTGTTCAAATCAGCCAATAAGATTTCAGTAGCTCTCATCCTATTGGCTGCTAAATTTTTCAAAACAGCCAATAGGATTAGAGCTACTGAAATCCTATTGGCTGTTCAAATCAACCAATAAGATTTCAGAGCTCTCATTCTATTGGCTGATTTTGAAAATTTCAGCCAATAGGGATTCAAGGTACCCCAATAAATATTGGGTACCTTGAATCCAATCTTCAGTGTGCGGCAGACGATCGTATGAAGAGGAACCTCCACGCCTTCACCGAGGACCGCCACAGCCAAGGAGCTCTTCCGCCGCCAATGACTGCCACCGAGGATCGCCACTTCTATGAAGACCGCTCCGGACCTCTGCTCCCTGCTGCCTTTGCTGTGGATGAAGATGATGGACCCGTCTGGAAGAAGACCTTCTCTGCCGGACTTCTGAAAATGTGAGTATCTATTTGGGGCTCTAGTGTTAGGTTTTTAAAAAAAAATTTGGGGGGTTTGTTTTTTTAAATTAGGATTTTTTTGGGCAAATTGCAAAAGAACTGAATGCCCTTTTAAGGGCAGTGAAAAATAGCTGAATGCCCTTTTAAGGGCAATGCCCATACAAATGCCCCTTAGGGTCAATGGGAAGTTTAGGTTTATTAGTGTTATTTTTTTGGGGGGGGGTTTGGTGGGTGAGGACTTGGTTTATTTGTATTTTAAAAGAGCTAATTTCTTTACAAAAAGCCATTTTAAGGGCTATTGGTAGTTTAACATTAGATTAGGGGGTATTTTGGGGGGCTTTTTTATTTTCATAAGGAATAGGTTTAATTTTTTTACTTTGGATAGTGTTGTTTATTATTTTTGTAATGTTAGCGTTTTTTTATGTTCTGTAATTAGATTAATGTAATGTAATTTTTTATTGTAATTAAGGGGTTAATTTAAGGGGTGTTAGGTGAGGGGGCTTAGTCATTAAATTAGTTTTTTGCATTGTGGGGGTTGGCGGTGTAGGAGTTAATAGGTAAATTAGGTTTAATGTGTTGTGGGGGTTGGCGGATTAGGGGTTAATAGATGTATTAGGTAGTTTGCGATGTTGGGGTTTGCAGTATCGTGCATTCATAGGAGGCAGGTGAGGCAGCGCCTTCCCTGGCCAATGTGTGTAATTGCACTCTTTATTAATACTTATATTTAAAAATAAATAAATAAATAATAATAAAAAAATTGTCATCAAAGTTGACCCCCCTTACCCCCCCTGTCTGTCACTGAGTTTTACTCACATCACATACATTCATATTGCGCAAGGTAGAGGCTGTTAGCCTTCTCTTGTGCAATATGAATGTATGTTTTTGTATGGGCCGCTAGAGACCAGTGGCGGTAGCTTAATGCTCATTCTCTTTTGAGGCCCATACTGCTCCCACCAGAGGCTGGTCACTAAAAGCTTCGGGAGCACTGCCCGCCCCTCAGCCAATCAGAGTGGAGCAATGCATGTCTGACTCTGACTGGGAGGACTGACTGCGGCGGGCGGGAATGCGAGTCGCGGAGGGAGAGGAGACTAGAGCAGCAGCGTCACGTGTGTGCAGATTGCCGGCATCTAAGTAAAGTAAGTTCTCTCCATTATAGTCCAGTCCACTCCAACTCCTATCCACTCGTGGACTCTGTCTCTGTGACCATCGGTCAGTCAAGTTGTGAGGTCACAGTGTCTCAGTCAGACCCAGTCTCTAGCTAGCAGCTTGCTTCAGCACTCCACTGTCTACTTCTGGCCTGGAGTCGTTAGTAAAGACAGTCACAGAGCTGTTACAGAAGTTCAACACTTCGTTCTCAGGTTAGTACTAGGGACAGGGACAGGATAAAGTTCATATCTGTTCTGCAGAATCTGCATTGCAAATTAGTGCCATGTGCATCATGATGTGATCAGATCTTAATAAAATGATTTCCTATTGCCGCAGGTTGCCCACACACAGTAAACTGATATTTACTCTGAGTCCTGCCACTCTTTACAGTTTAAGTTAACCAACGTTTAATAGGTGATTTCCTTGTGAATATTTTAGTCAATCACAATGATCAGATAAGCTTTTTGAGATGTGTGTATTTTTTTTTTTAACCTGTATGTCCTGACTATGTTGTTCTAAATTTTAGAACAGCAACATAGTCAGGAGGACAAGGTTAAAAAAAATAAATCACAAGTCTCAAAGCTTATCTTGATCATTGTGATTGATTACAATATTCTCACACAAGGAAATCACCTATTTAACGTTGGTTAAACAGTTAAAATGTAAATTAAACAGAGTGGCAAGAGTAAATATCAAATTACTGTGTGTAGGCAACTTGCGGTTAGAAAATCATTTAATTTAGAATCTAAAATACTAATTGGACAGTTTTAATATGTGTTTTGCTTTAGAAGGTCTAGCACAATATTTGTGCATAGTTACTAGCAAATGTGTTTGATATATGCATGCAGTAAAAATTATATTTACTCCTGCCACTCTGTTTAATTTACATTCTAACACCTAGATTTAGAGTTTTGTCGGTAAAGACCTGCAGTGCTAACGCTCCTTTTTTTTCCAGCGCACCCTTAAGACAAAGCTGGTATTTAGAGTTGTCTGAATGGCTGCGTTAGCCTCAGAAAAGGGAGCGTTGAGCATAATTTAGCTCCACTTCAACCCTCAATACCAGCGCTGCTTACGGTAGCGGTAAGCTGGAAAAACGTGCTCGTGCACAATATCCCCATAGGAAACAATGGGGCTGAGCTGGCTGAAAGAAAACCTAACACCTGCAAAAAAGCAGCGTTCAGCTCCTAACGCAGCCCCATTGTTTCCAATGGGGGAACACTCTCTAAGTCTACACCTAACACCCTAACATGAATCCCGAGTCTAAACACCCCTAACCTTACACTTATTAACCCCTAATCTGCCGCCCCCGCTATTGCTGACACCTGCATTTTATTATTAACCCCTAATCTGCCACTCCGGACACCGCCGCAACCTACATTATCCCTATGAACCCCTAATCTACTGCCCCTAACATCGCCGACACCTATATTATATTTATTACCCCCTAATCTGCCGCCCCCAACGTCGCCGCCACCTACCTACAATTATTAACCCCTAATCTGCCGACCGGACCTCGCCGCTACTCTAATAAAGTTATTAACCTCTAAGCCTAAGTCTAACCCTAACCCTAACACCCCCCTAACTTAAATATAATTTAAATAAAACTAACTAAATTTACTATAATTAAATAAATTAATCCTATTTAAAACTAAATACTTACCTATAAAATAAACCCTAATATAGCTACAATATAACTAATAGTTACATTGTAGCTATTTTAGGATTTATATTTATTTTACAGGCAACTTTGTATTTATTTTAACTAGGTACAATAGCTATTAAATAGTTAATAACTATTTAATAGCTACCTAGTTAAAATAATTACAAAATTACCTGTAAAATAAATCCTAACCTAAGTTACAAATACACCTAACACTACACTATCATTAAACTAATTAAATAAATTACCTACAATTAGCTAAACTAAAATACAATTAAATAAACTAATCTATAATACAAAAAAAACCCACTAAATTACAGAAAATTATATTTTTTTACAAGACGTTTAAACTAATTACACCTAATCTAAGCCCCCTAATAAATTAAAAAAAAACCCAAAATAATAAAATTCCCTACCCTATTCTAAATTACAAAGTAATCAGCTCTTTTACCAGCCCTTAAAAGGGCTTTTTGCGGGGCATTGCCCCAAAGTAATCATCTCTTTTACCTGTAAAAAAAATACAACCCCCACAACATTAAAACCCAACACCCACATACCCCTACTCTAAAACCCACCCAAACCCCCCTTAAAAAAACCTAACACTAACTCCCTGAAGATCTCCCTACCTTGAGTCGTCTTCACCCAGCCGAGCCGAGCCGAATTCTTCATCCAAGCGGAGCAAGAAGAGGTCCTCCATCCGGTAGAAGTCTTCATCCAAGCGGGGCAAGAAGAGGTCCTCCATCCGGTAGAAGTGTTCATCCAAGGTTAAAAAAAATCCACAAATCTCAAAGCTTATCTTGATCATTGTGATTGATTTAAATATTCTCACACAAGGAAATCACCTATTTAACGTTGGTTAAACAGTTAAAATGTAAATTAACAGAGTGGCAGGAGTAAATATCAGTTTACTGTGTGTGGGCAACTTGTGGTTAGAAAATCATTTTATTTAGAATCTATAATACTAATTGGACAGTTTTAATATGTGTTTTGCTTTATAAGGTCTAGCATAATAATTGTGCAGCATGCTAGCAAATGTGTTTGATATATGCATGCACTAAGGCCATTCTATTCTATAGAGTACTACCATATATAACACACCTGTTTGAGTTGTTCATGTTGCCATAGGTCACCATGCAACATGATTTGATTGTATAAGGCTGTTCTCTTATCAGTCGGTGTTAATACTGCTTATCTTTCCAGTAAGGATTTTTAACCTATAACAGTTAACTTAGTGTGTGTCAGTGACCATCCATTCCAAAATGAAAACATATTTTTTTTGGTGCAGCAGCAACACTGAATTTCTGAATAATTTGTGCCCAAACTGAAACTTGCTCTTGGCTACTATACTATTAATTTTGATCGGATGTGTCCGTGTGCCATGTGGATTTAATTTTGAATTGATTCAAATTTCAAAATTAATCCACATGGCACACTGAGAGACATCAGATCAGAATAGTAGTACCTTATCTAACGGTTAACCTAATGATTCAGGGGTTCAAAATTAATCCACATGGCACAGTGACACATTAGATCAGAAAAGTAGTACCCTTCCTAAAAATCGTTGAATCCCTTAGTCCTTGGGTTAACCTTTAGATAAGGTACTACTATTCTGCTCTGATATCTCAGTGTGCCATGTGGATTAATTTGGAATCCCCCTTTCCCAGTCTGCTCTGTATTTGTCTGGGACTGGACATCATTCTCTTCACTGAAGGTGTGCATAATTCAGGGACAACTCCTGATGGTCATTATGGTAATAATAAACATGATCAAGCACACAAGGATCCAGTCTTGTTAGTGCTCATCAGACCTTTCCCAAATGGTAGCAAAGAGTTTTGGTTTGGATTCTGTGTGATTGAACTTTGATGAGAAAATAGTATTCCACTTGAAGGAAACCTGGTGGTATTATTAACAGTGGGTCCAAGAGATGGTACTCCAGCATGTCCATGTTTCAGCGGATTAAAAAGTGGCTGAGACATGGCCACTTTGGAGAGTACCTGATTGAGGATTGTAGCAGCAGCTGTTATTTGTTACTGCAGTTTGTGCTAACTTAATCCTTTGCAGAGTATGTGTGCAGTGTGTGTGTCAGTGAGAAGAGTATGTGTGCTTTATTCTCCAGGTAATCAACACATTTCAGATGAACTGTTGCTTTAGTTTCTCAACCATGGTCCTCAAGTACCCCGAACAGGCCATGTTTTCATTATAGCTGAATCAGTGCACAGGTAAAGTAATCAGCTGATCAGTAACACAGTGGTTACTAACTTGCTCTCACCCATCAGTTTGTGCACAGGTTCAGCTATAATTAAAACCTGCCCTGTTGGGGGTACTTGCGGCCTGCGGTATATGTGTTTCTTCGGCGTATCACATCTAGTGCCTCACCAGCCTCTGACTTTACCGCACGTCACTGATTTAGAGGTTAATAATTTTATTAGGTAGTTGGTTTGTTTTTCTTAATACTTAATGAGGACAGTTAGTTTATTTTTTTCTTAATACTTTGTGCGGGCGGTTAGGTTTGTTTCTTAATACTTATGGCGGGGTTTTTTTTTTTTGTAATGCTCCGTTTGCCTTCACTGCATCCCGGTGGATTCCGAAAATGGCAGGGTGGTGAAAGATTCCACCTGAACACTTTCGTCTCTTGTGATTGGCTAGCTAGATGTGTTCAGCTAGCTGCCAGTACTGCAATGTTGTTCCTTCTGCAAAGGATAACAAGATAATGAAGCAAATGTGATAATAGAAGTAAATTGGAAAGTTGTTTAAATATTGTATGTTCTATCCAAATCACAAAATAAATTTTGGGGTTTCCTGTACAGTAAAACACATAAATAAATATATCTGTTCACATACACACACACACACACACACACACACACACACATATATATATATATATATATATATATATATATATATATATATATATATATCTCAAACAAAAACAATGTGTTAGTGCAAAAAGGATATGTCGAAAAAAGTCAATTGGAGACTAAATTCCAACTCCAAATGTGCATAAGTGATCCCAGGGATTACTTGTCAATGGAAATGAATGACGCTGTCAAACTTCAAGGGTTAACCTCAAATAAAACAGATCAATGCTGCCAATGGTGAAGTCCTGTGAGACTACAGGGTTAATTCACATGTAAGTTGTATACTCACATACTGCAGAGCTTCACATCAAGCTCTAGATATTAAAGCAATGGGAGACTCCAGCAGGAGCAGATAGAAGTGAACTCAGATGAATGTTAAAATAATTTATTAAAACGGGTTAAAATCATAGGGGTTTACAGAGAACAACCACAGCTAGAACATTTGTATATTACACAAACTGTATATTGTAAACAATGTCTATGATTACTGTTTGCAGTTACGAAGGTTGGTCTCTGCCCACAAGGTGACATACTTTTGGACCTGTTATAATTCTTTTGTTTACAAAGCATTTTATTTATTAACTTCTGTAATGTGAAAGGTGTTTAGCTGCAAAATGATGTATTATATTAGAATTTAAATGGGGAAATGTTCATGTTACAGTGCATCTATATCATCTCGAAGACAGATCCCACAAAAAACTATGAAAACCAATCTGAGCCCTTAAACGGAGAGTCAACTTACATATGGACCCCTGGGGGTAAAGAAAAAATTAACTTTTTCCTATTAAAAAAGAAACGTTGCAATCGTAAGAGATTATTCCTTATTATCAGTTACTAATTATTCCTTATATCTAAGGTCAAAGAGTGGCCATGGCAAAGGCTAGCTCCTCACATCTTTGAAACACTAGACTAGATGGGCCCAAAATTGACTCCCTTGAACAACATGGGGAACATTCGCTAATTTGTAAAAATGAGGTTTAATTTCAATAAGTCCAAATTTATTCCTGACATTAATGCCATAGTTTATAGTTTATGACTTTATCCCTTTTAGTACATTCTATGAACAGGTTGCACTATCCTCACATATTTGTAATCTTCTTTTTCAGATGGCGCTATATCCTGTGATTCTTATATCAGGGTATAATAGGGTATAACCATTATGTCATAACAATTGAGAAAGGACATGCACAACTGCAACATCTATCGTCTACTGTTATTCCTAATGTATATGTCTCTTTTATTCATTGTATATACCCTACTGTTGTGATATTATTGTAAATGGGCATAAATTATATATTGTATTTATTTAACACCTCAATAAAAAGATTAATAAAAAAAAAAAAGCACTGTCAATACTTGACAATGAGTCATGATATTTATTTAAGAATGAAGGAATTACATACAATATTTACAATATTTACATTCGGGATTAGAATAAATTATCAACAGAGTTAAAAATAAGTATAACTATATTACACATCTATTGATCAATATTAAACTTGTAAATGTTTTAATAAACATTTACTAATGTGACTGGATAATATTTACTTTCTGAATATTAAATAAAATATATTTCAACTGTCAAATGTAAACAAAATAGCTTAATATTTAACAGATTCGGTATATTATATATGCGTCACATACGCATTCCATTCTCATAATTTCTAAAGAAAAGTCTACATGCCAAATGTAGTCATAGCACCCCTAGGAGGTATGTGTATGTAAGTTACAAAGATATAAATACATGAACCATTAAGTAACGGCCAATCATAGTTCATCACACAAACATGACTTGAGTCAGTATGGCCTCACAGACATGCTAACAAAATTACATTATTGTATCCTATCAGATGTACAGATACCATGTCCCATGGTGTATCTCATGTTTACTTCCCCATAAAAAGTCCATTACATGTAGCCATTTGTGTCAGTTCTCTAAAGTCTGTTTGGCAAGATGTCTAGTCCCAGGTTCACCAGAGAGGAAAGTGCTGCACTGGTGTACGCGGTTGAGGAGTTTTATCCACAGCTTTATGGAGCTCAGAGGAGGCCGAAGACTGTGGCAGTAAAAAATGCCATCTGGGAAGATTTTATGCGTGCTTCTCAGACTCAGAATCCCCTCCACATTTGCAAGCACGCAGTCCTCGACCCCCTCCCAGCCCCCAGCTGATGCTGCAGAGACTCCCGACCCGGAGGCCATTGCTCCTCAAATAGGGGACCTGGGAGCAAGCGGGACAGAGGCTGAACAAGGTAAAGATCAGACTTAATATAATATTTGAGTATATATATTTAAGCAATGTGTATACAGTTATATTTTCAACATATCTCAAATTCACAACAGACGTTAAAGGGACAGTCAAGTAAAAAAAAAACTTCCATTATTTAAATAGGGCATGTAATTTTAAACAACTTTCCAATTTACTTTTATTACCAATTTTGCTTTGTTCACTTGGTATTCTTAGTTGAAAGCTAAACCTAGGAGGTTCATATGCTAAATTCTTAGACCTTGAAGGCCTCCTCTAATCTGAAAGCATTTTGACAGTTTTCACCACTAGAGGGCGTTAGTTCATGTGTTTCACATAGATAACATTGAGCTCAGGCATGTAAAGCTCCTAGGAGTCAGTCAGCACTGGCTAAAAATGCAAGTCTGTCAAAAGAAGTAAAAAAAGGGGGCAGTTTGCAGAAGCATAGATACCAGGTAATCACAGAGGTAGAAAGTATATTATAACTGTGTTGGTTATGCAAAATTGGGTAATGGGTAATAAAGGGATTATCTACCTTTTTAAACAACAAAAATTCTGGTGTTTACTGTCTCTTTAACTAGGATGGTATACATATGAATTTAGATTCGTCAAACATCATATAGGAATAATGATATTTATTGCGCAATCACGATTATGCTTCACAGAGATAAAACGGAAGCGAGCATCTGTGAACTCCCTATCCTCTGTATAAATGTTAAAAATACACTATCATGAGTTTCAAGATTAAAAATAAAATTATCTATACCATGAATCTAAAGTTAAATAATGACAGATAAATGTCTGACAATTGATATCAATGCAAGAATACATTAAATGACTCAAAGGGACAGTCAACAACATAAATTATTTATTGAAAACATACATGATCCCTTTATTGTATTATTAAATACAGTTTTAGTTATAAAATAGCATCTATTATACAATACTTTCAACTCTGTGATTAGCTTGTATCTAAGCCATTGCATACTGACCCCTTAATTATTTATTTTGTACAGGCTTGCATTTAGCCAATCAGTGCCCTCTACCTTGTGAATTCATGGGCGTGGTCACAATGTTATCAGAATGGCACACCTTAACTTACGCCCTCTAGCTGTTGAAAAGTGCAAAATGCATTAAAATAATATTTCCATTTCAAGGATATTGATAATAGCATATGATCGGAATTTGTTTTATCTTTCAACAAAGAATAACAAGTGAACTTAAAATTATGTCACAATTGCATTCCCTATGTAATTAAAGAAGGTTTGATTCTGAATAAACTGTCCCTTTAACATAAGGGGCACACTACAAATTGTAATAAAATAACATGTGAGACTACCTAGGATTATGATAAAATTCATGATATCAACATAAATACAAAAATATTTTTAATCAAATTCTATTTGAAGTAAAATATAGAAATCAAACTAAGGATTTGAATAAAATATTGTATTATTTGACTCACTGTCAATTTAACACATGGGGTCATTGATTCAACTTTCTAGTTTGATAGTGCCTTGATAAATGGATCAAGCAGAGATTTAAAACATTGAATGAACTTGTAAATATCAATACAAATACAATCTAGGAAATCATCCCTGCTCATTTATACATACATTTTACAAAACAATGAACTCACATGCATATTTAAGAATATGTTTTACCTTGTTAAAAAAAGAAAATATGTCTGATTGTTCATTTCAAAGTTATGATTTTTACTAATGATATCCAATCTTGATTTAATATTTTACAGATATGAATGTTTGTGCTGGACCCTCAACCTCGGGTGTGTCGCAGTCTGGTATGTCTCATTATACTTCACTCTTGGCTTACAAATTTCTACATAACATTGCCTAGTACATTCACATTGATCTATATGAACATGAATCCTCTAATTAAATGTAAAGTGTATTTAAAATGAAAAATCATGATTCTGATATAGAATTCCATTGTAAGCAAAATCAGAATTTATTAGTATTCTAAGATATTCTTCATAAACTTGCTATCTTTAGTTGAATGTAATCTTAGGGGCTGGGCCATTTTGGATTCAGCACCTGGGTAGTGCTTGACAGTTGGTGGCTACATTTAGACAAAAATCAGAAATTGGTTCACAGGTGCTGAATCTAAAAATACACATCTTATATGCTTAGATTCTTTATTCTTATAATTAAGATAGCAAGAAAATTAAATATTCATGATGATATGAGTAAATTATATATTAGTAGTGATGTTGCGAATAGTTCGCCGGCGAATAGTTCACGGCGAACATAGCATGTTCGCGTTCGCCTCGGCGAGCGAACATATGCAATGTTCGATCCGCCCCCTATTCGTCGTCATTGAGTAAACTTTGACCCTGTACCTCACAGTCAGAAGACACATTACAGCCAATCAGCAGCAGAACCTCCCTCCCAGACCCTCCCACCTCCTGGACGGCATCCATTTTAGATTCATTTGGAAGCTGCATTCTTAGTGAGAGGAGGGACAGTGTAGCTGCTGCTGATTTAATAGGGAAATTGATAGCTAGGCTGGTGTATTCAGTGTCCACTACAGTCCTGAAGGACTCATCTGATCTCTGCTGTAAGGACAGCACCCCAAAAAGCCCTTTTTAGGGCTAGAACATCAGTCTGCTTTTTTTTTTTCCTGTGTAATCTAATTGCAGTTGCCTGCCTGCCAGCGTGTGTGTCAGGCTCAAAGCGTATACTGTGCCCACTTGCCCAGTGCCACCACTCATATCTGGTGTAACAGTAGTGTACATTTAAAAAACAACAACACTTTTTTGACTGTGAAATAATAGCAGACAGCTGCCAGTACCCAAGATGGCCGCCAATAAGGCAGATGGGGAGGGTTAGAGAGCTGTTTTGGGGGGGATCAGGGAGGTTGGGGGCTAAGGGGGATGCTACACCACAGCATATCTAAATATGCTTTAAAAAAATTTTAAATTTTTTTTTTTATTTTAGTACTGGCAGACTTTCTGCCAGTACTTAAGATGGCGGGGACAATTGTGGGGTGGGGGAAGGAAGGGAGCTGTTTGGGAGGGATCAGGGGGTCTGATGTGTCAGGTGGGAGGCTGATCTCTACACTAAAGCTAAAATTAACCCTGCAAGCTCCCTACAAACTACCTAATTAACCCCTTCACTGCTAGCCATAATACACGTGTGACGCGCAGCAGCATTTAGCGGCCTTCTAATTAAAAAAAAAAAAGTGAACAATTTTTTTTTATTTGATCGCATTTGGCGGTGAAATGGTGGCATGAAATATACCAAAATGGGCCTAGATCAATACTTTGGGTTGTCTACTACACTACACTTAAGCTAAAATTAACTCTACAAGCTGCCTACATGCTCCCTAATTAACCCCTTCACTGCTGGGCATAAAACATGTGTGGTGCGCAGTGGCATTTAGCAGCCTTCTAATTACCAAAAAGCAACGCCAAAGCCATATAAGTCTGCTATTTCTGAACAAAGGGGATCCCAGAGAAGCATTTACAACCATTTATGCCATAATTGCATAAGTTGTTTGTAAATAATTTCTGTGAGAAACCTAAAGTTTGTGAAAAGTTAACAATTTTTTTTTATTTGATCGCATTTGGCGGTGAAATGGTGGCATGAAATATACCAAAATGGGCCTAGATCAATACTTTGGGTTGTCTACTACACTACACTTAAGCTAAAATTAACTCTACAAGCTGCCTACATGCTCCCTAATTAACCTCTTCACTGCTGGGCATAAAACACGTGTGGTGCGCAGTGGCATTTAGCAGCCTTCTAATTACCAAAAAGCAACGCCAAAGCCATATAAGTCTGCTATAATGGCATGTCTGGCACACAGTGTTGGGGCAAGGGTCCATCTGACTACTGATACCTGGTCTGCAAAGCATGGTCAGGGCAGGTATATCACCTACACTGCGCACTGTGAAGCGGGCGTAACCCTTACACTACCTGATCGATACAAAATCATACCTGATGTTTTAAAGCACGTTATTCCAAACAATTTAGGAATGTTAGGTGATTTATGCCCTTTATGGATTAAAACCAGACTCTGCATCAACTATGTAATTTTCCATGGGAGTTTTGCCATGGATCCCCCTCCGGCATGCCACAGTCCAGGTGTTTGTGCCCTTGAAACAACTTTGCCATCACTATTGTGGACAGAAAGAGTCCCTGTGGGTTTTAAAATTCGCCTGCCTATTGAAGTCTATGGCGGTATGCCCGTTCGCGAACTTTTGCGGAAGTTCGTGTCCGCCGTTTGCGAACCCAAATTTTTAGGTTCGCGACATCACTATATATTAGATTTAAATTGCATGCTCTATCTGATTCATTACATTAACATATGGAATAGAATAGTCTAAACTTAAAAGGTTCTTTAAGTACATAAATAGCAAAAAATCTAATAAGGACAATATAGGTACATTAAAATGCGTGGAGGGTAGCATGATAAATAATGACAGGGAGAAGGCTGAGGTACTAAACCAGTTTTTTTCTTCAGTATACACAAGAGAGGAACCATTGGCTGATACTTTGGAACAAAATAGAACATGCAAGTCCATACCATTAACTGGGTTATGTTTAGAGGATATCAGGAAAAAACTGGATAATATTAAGGTAAATAAAACTCCAGGCCCAGATGGAATACACCCAAGGGTGTTATGGGAACTTAGCACTGTTATAGACAAACCACTACTTTTAATTTTTCAAGACTCATTATCCTCAGGCATAGTACCCCAGGATTGGCGAAAAGCTGATGTGGTGCCACTCTTCAAAAAGGGAAGCACGGATGATCCAGGAAGCTATAGACCAGTTAGTCTGACATCAATAGTGGGGAAGATATTTGAAGGGACTATAAGGAATTATATTGACAAGCATATTTGTGTAAACAAGATTATGAGTTCTAATCAGCATGGTTTTAGGAGAAATAGATCATGTCAAACTAATCTAATTAGATTCTATGAGGAAGTAAGTAAAAATATAGATAAAGGGGAATCAGTTGATTTGATATACTTAGATTTTGCAAAGGCATTTGATACAGTGCCACATGAGAGATTAATGCACAAAATTAAGGGACTGGGAATAGCTGAAAATGTTAGGTCATGGATAAATAACTGGATAAAAGATAGGGAGCAACGAGTAGTAGTAAATGAGTCATACTCTGATTGGACAAAGGTAATCATTGGAGTCCCCCAGGGATCAGTACTGGGCCCTGTTCTTTTTAATATTTTTATAAATGATGATTAAATAGCGACATCTCTATTTTTGCAGATGATACTAAGTTAAGTAAGGTCATTAGGGAAAATGCAAGGTTCTACATTTTGGAAGTTAAAATAAGCAGGCAACGTATTTAGACTTAGCCAAACAGAGGAGGAAAGGGATTTGGGAGTAGTAATAGATAACAAGCTAAAGATGGGTGCACAATGCAGGGCAGCGGCTTCAAAGGCTAATAAGATACTAGCATATATTAAAAGACGTGACGGGGGGTTAGCACTGCCAGATATAGAGTCCTATAATTTAGTTTGTATTTCTAAAATAGCATTGGACTGGCTAACAGGGCCATATTACTATGCAGATTTAGTAACAGAAGAAACTCTTGTTCAGCCATACTCCCTGAAGGCCCTGTTACATTGTAACCCTGATAAATGCCCAATGAAAATTAAGAAGATATCTGTCATCTATAATGTAATCCAGGCCTGGTATAAAAAAACTAAATAGTTCTTACAGTTACTCTAAATACTTGACTATAGCAGGCAATCCAAATTTTACACCAGCTTTAAATTCAAATATTTTCAACAAGTGGGCACAAAAAGGGCCTAAGATATTTAGATCAGTTAAGAGACACTGCTACTGGAGATTGCTGATCAATGCAAGATTTAATTCAAGAATATGGAATCTCTAACAAATACTTTTTTCCCTTCTTTCAGATACGGCATTTCCTACAGGTCCTTTTACAGGACCCATGGGAGGTCACAATTTCAGAAATGTTAGATCCTGTATTAACGCTTTTTAAAGCAGGGAAATATAATATAACCACACTATATAAAATAGCCATGAACCGGAAAGGCTCGGATAATGTTAAAAAAATAGCAGAATGGTGGAAGGTCTCGGTTGATACTATATATAAAAGCTATAGGCGTGCAGATGCATCAACACTTGCCACTGCTTGGAGAGAATCACACACGAAAATTATTAACCATACCTATATTACACCTCGCATGAAAGCATTGTGGGATAACTTAGGCACTTCTTGTCCTAAATGCAGACAGTTTAAAGCAGACATAAAACATTATTTTTGGGGCTGCCCTAAGGTCAGGAAATTTTGGAACAAGATTCATTTTTGGATGAATAAAATTAATAATATCCAGCTCCAATTAAAAGAAGAACATATTTTTTTCTTTATAGATATCCATAAAAGAAGGCCTACACAAAAATACACATTTAAACACGGTAATAATGACAGCTAGGATATTGATTCTTAAATATTGGAAATCGTCTAAACCCCCTAACCTGTCAGAATTTATACATAAACTTAAAAACCAACTTATAATGGAACAGATGGATACCTCAATAAACTCCAAAGCACAAATTAAACACTTTCTGATTAAATGGAGGTACGTAATCAATAGCCTCCCTAAAGAAATTCAAATGTTACTAACCTCGCCTTTTCGACGTACAGAAACTCTAGAACTGGCCTTAGTGAATAACGAATTTCCGGAACTACATCTGGAATAATACTAATCAAATGGAAGTTTGCTTGCAGTGTGGGCGGTAGGAGGAAGCACCTTGAGGGTCCGATTTTTTGGTCTTTTTTTTTCTCTCTGTCTCTCCCCGCCTTCTCGTGAGTTTAAAAATGTAAAATTGTCAACACATTGCATGGTTAAGAAGCGAAGAGAATTATAGCAACTTATGAAAGTGTGAATTCACGCATTATTTAAGTGACTAAAAGTAACTTTGTAACTTTGTAAAAGAGCGGCTCTAATTTATCTATTGTCGTCTCTTCCTTGGTTATGTTTTTTCTGTTTTTGTTTTCTTTCTCTTTTTTCTTTTACATTATTGTTGTATAAATGTGCTGGATACAAATAAATATAATAAAAATTTTTTTAAAAAAAAGCATGTATTAAAAGAGGCATTGATTCAATGGAGGAAAGCATAATTCTGTCACTATATAAAGCCCTGGTAAGACCTCACCTTGAGTATGGAGTGCAGTTCTGGGGACCCATCGCAAAAAAAGATCCTGAACTGGAAAAAGTTCAGAGAAGGGCCTCAAAGCTAATAAGGGGATTGGAGAATTTAACCTATGAGGAGAGGTTAGCCAAACTGGGTCTGTTTTCTTTAGAAACATGACATGATTACTTTATATAAATATATTCAAGGCCCATATACAGAGATAGCAGAAGCTCTGTTTATTCCAAGAAAATTGTTTGTGACAAGAGGTCACAATTTAAGATTGGAGGAAAGGAGATTTAATCTCCTGCAATGGAAACGTTTTTTCACTGTAAGAGCAATACAATTATGGAACTCATTACCAAAGGAGGTAGTGAATGCCAATACCCTAGATACATTTAAAAATAGTCTGGATACATTTCTGTATATAAACAAAATTCATGGATATGATTGCTAGTATTAAATGGGTCACCTTTTAGTGGGGTTATTTAAGCTTAACTGGAGCTTTTTGTAAGTATTTTAGATTTGTATAGGTTGAACTTGATGGACTTCGGTCTTTTTTCAACCTTATCTTATGTTACTATGTTTAGAGGGACATTTTCAAATATTGATATTGTATTAACATATATAAAGATACCAAATATCTTTATTATCCATTACACTGTTTTGCTTAAACAATATTGTGATTTAAATAACATCTTTCCCTCTAGGATTACCTTTATATATACGCATATTCTAACAGCACCATGATGACATTGTTTTCAATATATCTTATATCTTGCATTGTGATCAATATGTGTTGTGTCATCAACAACATTACTGTACATTGCACAAAGTTATCTATATGTCCCACATGTATTATACTATCGTTGTCACCAGTTGTTATTCAAAGTGTTAATTGTCTGTCTGGATTGATTTTTAAACAGGGACAAATCTATATTTTGAAATGTTCGATAGATGAATATGATAAAAATCGGATGTATAATATTTGAACAAATAGTACATCTGTGAAAGACAGTTTTCTTTTCACTCACCTTAATGAAGTAATACATTTAATTTTCATATTAGTGGTCTAGTCGTCACATTTCAATATATATTATTTTGACTTTTTTACCATAAGTTTTTATTCATGCAAAATATGTATTTTTAAAGCACATGTACAAATTGTGTTACATAATTTATATTTATATCATTAATAGTTGAAGTTACTTTGACAATCCTTGATGGATTCGTCACCATTCCAGCCTTGCATGAGCAGGATGATGGTAAGTCCATTTACTCAGAACATGGATAGCACATGTTGATTTTTGTATAAATTTAGACAACAATCATCAAGTGATACACACATGATAAGCATTAAATGTTCCGTGTACTATGCTTTTGTTACTGATTTACAAAATACAGATAAGTACATTTAAATATTAATCCGAGAAAATTATATATTTACTTAAAATTGCATGCTCCATCTAAATAATGAAAATCATTAATTTTGTTCAGTATCTCTTTAATGCAACATTGATGTGTGTACTTAATCACCAGTAACACATGTTTGAACTATTAGATTTTATTGTGTACACAACATATTATGTTTTACAGATATGGATTTATATGTGTGACGGAGAATGTGGTTCCCTTGGTGTCTGATGGTACGTCAAATATATATATAACAACATGTATATAACGCATATTTTGTAGAAATTATATATTTGGATAAAAATAAAGTCTACACCTTGGTCCTGTTAAACATTATTATCACATTAAGTTTCAAATACACTACTGCCCCCTTTCTATATCATGCAGCGGTAACATAGAAATTAAGACTTTTTTTTAGTAAGGTATAAATTGACAAGAATGACATTATGATGTCACATGCATATTACATTCAATCCCACAATAATCATCTTATAATTGTACAGGCTGTCATTGCAATTCATCTGAGTGCCTAGATGCAAACCAGCTCATTATGTCATCAGTGTTCTGAGCCATTTCTAAGTATACATAAACATAATTATGTTGAAATTCCTTGATTTAATTTCATGATGCATGATCTGTAAATGGTGCACGAGTATGTTTGCATATTCATCTAAGCTTTGATTTTAACATGATTTATGTGTAGACTGTCCATTTCACTAAGACAAACATATATATAATATTTCTCTAACCTAAAATGTTCAAGTCTGAATGTGTCTATTAATATTGGGATAACATACATTTAATCCTAATATAAAAGATATATTATAAAAACATACTATGAAAATGTAATGTCAGATAGCATTCTATTCTTAACAGTTAATAGGAAAGGTACGGTCTACTGTGTAAATGTTTAATATAGTAATTGATTGAACCATCAAGGTTAAAACAATTAAATGTAACATTACCAAGGTATTAATCTTAATATATTTTGTTATCAGTGATTACCTTGTTTCGAAGCCTATGTGGAGTGGCCATTTATATTTGCTCATATAACACACTTATTATCCAATTAGTGGACTCTCATAAGTCAATCCACGGACATGTGTCTAAAAGTACTCTATGTTGTTCACATTTAATAATGCACTCTAGATGTGATCCAATGACAAGTACATCACGTAAGAAACGGACCTCTATGGATTTTCAATATCAAATGCATACATGTGTACTGATATATATTATCAAAAAGAGAAATGTAATATTGTAAAATCATAAAGATTAACATATAATGGGGACTTTGCAACATATGCTTTTTAATGTATATATCAAACGTTCAAGAATAAGTACCAGTGAGCAAACATTAGAGTTTCAAGGATCAATTTCAAAATATTCGAAATTAGACTTGCTTCAAATCAATTAAGACGTTTAAACATATTCATTATTGTGACTTTGTCTAATTTGTGAGCAAAATAAATAATTACATATTTCAAATGATGATAAATATTAATTTTAAATGTAAATAATATATTTTTATATAAAATATGTATTGAAACAATTGTATAATATATTTCAGATGGACCATCCACTTCTGGGCATCCCCCTGTCACACCTTCCGAACCTCCCCCCTGCCTCCCTTACCCCCCCTCGGCACTCTTCCCGTCATTCCCGTCCTGCCCCTTCTCAACCTGCCCCACTGCCCCCCCTCGCTGCTCTCCCCGTCATTCTCATCCTGGCCCTTCCAAAGCTGTCCTACATGCCCTTTGCCGCTCTCCCCATCCTGCTCCTGCCCCACCTGCCAAGGCCCCAATTGCCCAGGCCCCACCTTCCCAACCTGGGCATGCCACAACTGCCCAGACCGCACCCTCCCCACCTGCCCAGGCCCCCCATTCCCCACCTGTGCGTGCCCCACCTGACCCCGTCCATCCTCCCCGCCAACCTATTTTCCCTGATCCTCACCTTCCTCGGCCTGGGTATCCTGTTCTCCTTCCCAGCCACAGATGTATCATTATGAATAGACATTAGACCATACATTCTTAAAGGGACATTATACTGATCTAATTATACCTAAATTTATTTTGAATAGAAAACTTTATTTATAACATTTTTATTTCTGATATTAATGTAAATGTTTCATATTTACATTCTTTTAAATTATCATCAACATTTATTTTTTCAAAATGATATTGTTTAGATTTTGTATATCAAGTATGTAAATATGCATTTCGTTTTCTTTTTATTTAATCCCAGACCCTTTCCCTGTGTGTCATAAACTAAAGAAATTGTGATTTTTCTATAGAGTTGTTATTTTATTTTATATCTAAATGGTTTATCTATGAAGAACATATTTAATGTGTAATTATTCTTCTATATAGTATATTTTATTCTAATCATGATTTGTATTTAAAATAGTATAATTTCCCTTTGCTATATTTTAATTCTATTCTGTCATTTATATTAAATTTAATTATTTTTGCTTAGGTTGTGACTCAGCACAGTTGACGCTAGAGGCTCTAGCAAGATTGGAGGGAACCATGCTGAGTTGCCATCAGCGGCTGGAAACGATGCAGAATTCCATGTTTCTGCAGCTGTGGCTAATGCGAATGAGCCGTATGGAGGCAAGGCTGCAAGCTGCAGCTGCAGAAACTCAGGCCGAGGAGCGTGAGGAGGATGCCCCAGTAAGGGAGCAGGAGTAACTCCTCCATCCATATTATTTGTTTTATTTGTTGCCTGTTGGCTTAGTTGTTTAATTTTAAAATATTTAGTTATGTTGTGTGCCTGTTGCACTTTGTTTGCTCTTGTCAGATGGCTCCAAAAGGGCTGTGTTGGAATTTTTTTTCCCTTGTCAACTCCCTCCAAGGACTGTGATGCACTATGTTGTCAGATGGCTCCAAAGGGGCTGTGTTGGCCTTTGTTTGTCCTTGTCAACTCGCTCCAAGAACTGTGATGCACTATGTCACCTTGTCAGATGGCTCCAAAGGGGACTGCGTTATCATTCTGACTTGTTTGCCCTATTATGTTATTTAATTATGTTTTATGACCTTCATAAATCATATTTATCATAATAAAAAGAATATTTTAATGAATTTTTTTTTATTTATTAATGTCATTTCTAATAAAAGTGATTTTATGTTAATAATTATTAAATGATGCTGACAACAGTAATTTCTTTATGGATATGCATTTAAAAGGTACTTTTTAATATCTAATTGTGTTTTACTCAACATACAAATATAATATATTTAAAGCAGACTATAATCTGAATATTGACAGCACATATATATTTTATTTAAAGTGTAAATGAGTTATGAGGTGGATGAAAAGAGATTAGTAAATGTCCTTAAGAGAAGATGAGAAGTGCAGGTTCCCGGTATCGATCCCTCCTTAGATACCGACTAGCGCCACCTCAGAGATGTTGGGACGCAGCATTTCCTCCCAGCAGATGTAGACGAATCTTTGCTCCGGGCCGCCACCGGTCCCAGTAGTCACTTGCCTCTCCCTCAACATTTGTTTCTTAAGTTCGCTTTTGCACTCCCGGTAGCGGTGCAGTATAGATTTCAATTCCCTCCTGACAGCATCCCTGATCTCCTCCCACAACCTTTTCTTCTTTGCAGGGGTGGCCTTCGGTGCCTGCAGCCTCCTAGCCCTCTCCATATAGGCCATTATAAGGGCCTCCTTCTCCTCCCTGGTATACCTCTTCTCCCTCTGTCTGGGCTTCCCCTTTGATGTGAGCCTCTGTTCTCCATACTGTATTGCGCCCTCTCTGCACTCCTGCCTTGTCCCACTGGGCCCAGTCACTTGTTTGTCTTCAACAATGTGGCTTGACCCACCCACCCTGACCTCTTCCCCTTCCTCTCTAATTCCTCTCCCCCTTCCTCACCCCCTTCCTCTCCCACTCTCCTCTCTAATCTTCTCCCTAATGTCCTGCCTCATCTTGTCCCTAATCTCTTCCCTACTCCTCCTTCCCGCCATACCTTTTTAAAAGGTGAAAGTGCACAAATGAAAGGGGGTCAAAATAATGGGGGAAAATAAAAAGTTCTCAAAGTGTGAATGAGTTTTAGAAAATAGGGTAAGGGGTAGCAAGAAACAGACAAACATATAAAAAAAAAGGACTAAATGAGGGTGTGTAAACAATAAGTTGGTCTAAAATGAACAAAATATAACTATGGGGTGGGTATAGGTTTAAAGGGAATGGGATATGGAGTGTATATGTGTGTATGTAGTGTTACTGCTATGTGTATGTGTCTATTAATTGTGTTTGCGTGTAAATGAAAGTAAATATGTTTAACTATGTGTAAGGAATGAAAAACAAAGCAGCACTCGCACACTCACCCAGACAGATTTGTACACAAACTCTCTCTCACTATCTCTCTCTCTCACTATCTCTCTCTCTCTCTCTCTCTCTCTCTCTCTCTCACTAACTCTCTCTCTATCTATCTCTGACTATCTCTGACTATTTCTAACCTCCAACGACTAGACCTGTACCTGTCTCAAAAATGCAATACAGTCAAGGAAGTCATATTCAGAGCGTGCTTATATACCCTATGTAAATGCTTAATTATGTATCGGTTTGCAAAGTAAACGAGGTCCAGGTGTGCTGTTGTGAAGATTTGTA
The DNA here is from genome assembly GCF_027579735.1 of Bombina bombina. Lineage (NCBI taxonomy): Eukaryota > Metazoa > Chordata > Amphibia > Anura > Bombinatoridae > Bombina > Bombina bombina. The sequence goes on from NC_069504.1 coordinate 148,320,298, forward strand.
TATCTGCAATGTGGAGTAGTTGTTTGAATTTGCGCATGCTCATATTGAGTTTCTAAATCCACATATGTTTTTAAGGAAAGTGAATAATGTGATGATGTCATAGTGATCATTTGCAGAACATTATCATCATTTATTATCGCAAAATCCCAATAATAATTTTTAATCCTATCGTATTTGTTAACTGTTTTAAATAATTATTTTTGTGAAATGTTTCCTTTGTGTATAAGTGTGTAATTTGTTCTTCCTGTTCTTTTCTTCCGTGCTGCAGATCCAAATGTATTTGCTGAATCCTCGTTTTATGTAAATGTTATGTAGTATTTGTTGTAAATAATTGTGATTGTTGAATGCGGATCTGCTATGTTGTGTGAGCGATTGTTGTTTGTACATTTCATTGACATGATTATTCGTATCCATTAAATTGTATGACAGAGCAATGTATAGTTCTCGCAATATCGAGTGTTAGATAAAAAATCAATTTATTTTTCTGTTTCCATTGATCTCTATGGGGGAATCCATTACGCGGTCGTGAATACGCAAGTGAAATAAACGCAGTATTTATGTTAACGCGTTGCGTAACAACGTTCTTTTTAGACTTGTAATACCTATGTTATGAAGAGTGCGCAATAATCATTACGCATGCACTATTTGCACACAGCCATAACGCAAAACTTGTAATCTAAGCGATATTATCTTACAAAAAGATATGGAAGCCCATTTATCAAGCTCCGAATGGAGCTTGAGGGCCCGTGTTTCTGGCGAGCCTGCAGGCCTGCCAGAAACAGCAGTTATGAAGCAGCGGTCTAAAGACCGCTGCTCAATAACCCTGTCCGCCTACTCTAAGCAGGCGGACAGAGATTGCCACAATTTAACCCGATCGAGTACGATCGGGTTGATTGACACCCTCCTGCTGGCGGCCGATTGCTGGTACAATGCTGGATATTGAGAGCATATTGCTATCCGCATTCAGCGAGGTCTGTCAGACCTGATCCGCACTGTCGAATAAGGTCCGACAGACCTTTGTTAAATAGGCCTCATAGTATCTTACAAAAAGACGTGGGTCTTTATATTATATAATATGAGAAAATATTGAATAAAATGGATGGTACAATATTTAAAACTATATTGATCTATTAGATCTATTTGGAGCTATACAAGAGTCTTTATATACTTACATTTCATCCCATTCCTGTGTATATATTATAGAAATAGGATGATTTATCATATCAGGAGATACAATAAAGTATAGACACTCTATTATGTCTAATAAGTACATTTTTATATTTTTCTACATTATAATACTAACATAACACTTCAAGAGATATGTTAGGCAGTGTTCATCAAAGCTTAGACCCAGGGCTCATAAATACATAGGTCTCACATAAATATATTAAACGTCACACAATTTCATATATATATATATATATATATATATATATATATATATATATATATATATATATATATGTGTGTGTGTTTATTTATATATATATATATATATATATATGTACATATATTTATATGAAATATTATCATCATAACTACATATATTTATTATTTTTGAATATGTCCATTCACGATTACACTATATTATAGTTTAGCACACTGGCTCACATATAGTTTAAAAATGTACATCAAATATAGTAATTTTGTCTATATTTTTATATACTCTACTTTTTTATGCTATCTCAATCACTTTATATAAATAAATACACACAAGAAGAGTGTTCTAGCAATTTGGTACGCTATTTCACTTTCTGGAGAGATTTTAATCACATTATAAAAATATTTGGAGAAGTCTTACCGTTAACATTATTATAATATAAATTATATAGATTAACTTTATCTTCTTATAAGAGGAGCAAAATATAACACTGTAATTTGCACTTGGTGGACCAACACTTATTCACTTGTATATAGTTTTATATATATCTTTTGTAGTTAGGATTGAAACAGAACACTGATAGGGGTTTTTAGCACAATAGGACAATTATTCACATATTACATTTAGGGATAACATATCTTCATCATCATTAATAAGTAAGATGACTATGAGATCGTTTGTAAAACTGTGATACATACAAATCTTTACTACCAGCTTTGACTGATTATTTTTCAGGAATTCCCGATATTAGTAGCGTGATTGGTCAAAGTCCAATCACGTGATATTGTACACAACCTCCTTCCAACCACATAGTGTTCGAAAAGGTGTGTGATTGGATAAAGCCTTAATCACATGGCACTATGACACATTCCGAAGCATTGTGAGGAAAACACATAGCGGTTGCAAACAATAAATATAAGACAACTGGCAAAAATAGTCTACAGAAAAGCGCCTTTACTCTTTGGTCTATAATAATTACTTTTTGATCGTAACAAGAGGGACCAAAATAGGCACTTAGACAATGCAAAAGAGCTGCAGCAAAACATTAGTTGATTGTAAACCATTTACTATTAGATACAATGAATAATAATAAGATTAACTCTTTGAATCCATATCAAGGTAAGAGAGGGGATACACATATATGGGTTGATTAGCACATTTTATTGGCATTTTTTTTGGCTCTATATACAAGGTTATTTGGTAACATCGATATGGGCATTCTGGATTATATATCCATGTTTTGATACAGGTCAATGTATACTTGTTCATTTATTGAAAATATCTTTTTATGTGCTTTTTTTTTTAAATGTGATATGTTTAGATGTTTCAGGAAAACAGAAATCAATCGTGTATGTTTGATTGTTAACACATGTTTTTTCAATGCGCCCATTAGGGGCGTGGCTTATGTCCATTGGCTCACAAAAGGTTTAAATAGTATTGAATCTTGTAAGGTGCTGCTTTTGTTTTTAATGTATTGTTTTTAAATAAACCATTTTCAACTTGAGCATACTGCTAGCACCATTTTGTCTTCCTATTGGAACATCGTATTGAGGCGAGCCTTGTGACTGACCATGGATCCAACTTACATCAAGAGAGAGGGTGAGATGATACACCCAGATATATCAGCCTGCTACTACCAGCACATAGGTGTGCTATTGTCGAATGTGAGTACCCTTTTGGCTTTGGTCTACACATCTTTTGCACCTTGTTTTGGTTGATCTACACATGAGGTACCCCTCTGTTTTGTGCTTCACTTTATACTTTTGCCCAGGATCGTCTGTGAGGAGGAGAGCAGCCAACCTGACCCTGTGACCTGTGGGGGTCCCCATATACCGTGGACAGTGCATAACACTAACCCCACTTTGGGACTATTATTATTATATAGCTGCATGGTCACTAACAGGAACATTTGATTTCATATAATACCAATGTTTTGCTAAGAAAAAGGTTTCTTTTTTTACACCATATTACTGCATTTACTATTCTTCATTAGATTGTTATTTATTGTATATCATCTTATATATGCCCCCTCTTCTTGCTGTTTATAGGTTTTTAAATCACTTTGGATGAAATAAATGGTCATCCTCGTTGAGCTATCACTCGTACCTAAAAAATTTAAGTGCAAGTGGTATTCCTATAAAGGCAATTTGGTGATCCTCACAGAGTAGTACCATAGCTAAAAAACACACCACATTACTTCTGATCACACTGAGTTTCTGCATTTTTAACATAAGAGAAACACATGAACTATTTGATGCATAACACACATTCTACACAACACAAACACATGAACATTGCACACATGAACATTTACAATAACAAACTGTCAATACCAGAGTTTAAGTTCCCAGTCAAACTTTCATTTAAATATAGCTTTAAATGTAATACTCTATATTATTTATGGGGGAGCTTCCAATCTGTTTAATGTTATATAAGGAACTTAAACTCTGGCATTAATGCAAGCTATTTGCCACTTTTTGAATATATATATATATATATATATGTGTGTGTGTGTGTTCAAAAAAAAGTGGCAAATAGCTTGCATTGATGCCAGAGTTTATATATATATATATATATATATATATATATATATATATATATATATATATATATATATATATATATATATATATATATATATATATATATATATATATATAAATAAATCTTTATTTTTATAGATAGATAGATAGATAGATAGATAGATAGATAGATAGATAGATAGATAGATAGATAGATAGATAGATAGATAGGTAGACATATATTCATACATATGCATACTGCATATATAAAACTTACAGTAAATGTTACTAAGCACTCCATGTGCCTCTCTACCCAATAGGTTGTTCTTTTCACTCCAATGACACTCTAATCACCTAAAGCCTAGGCCACACAGGCAATATCCGAAAATGAATAATGGGAGGAGACGATTACTATAGAAATGAAAGTCACCTGTCTGGTAGTTTTATGGTACTGGTGGATTATAGATTATCTAGCATCCCCATCAGAGCATAGACGTTGTACTTTGTACTGCCCATGTGAGTATCAGGTGACCACAGAGCCAATAGTTCAATAACAATAGTGTAACCATGGTCATGGGGTAATCCCTCTCCTGCCCCCATGTTAAATAGAGAAATATTTTACTACTCTTTTGAAACAGGTAGTTCTTCTATGACCCACCAGGTCAGGGACAGAAATACTACTGGTGCAGCAGGTGCAGTGGCACCAGGGCCCAAGTTCTGGGGGGGCCATAGCAGCAAGTCTATACACAATGCAAAGAAGCCTTTTATTAGTGCAGGTTGACAGTCTATCTATCTATCTATCTATCTATCTATCTATCTATCTATGTACATTATTACATGTACATGTACATTATTATTATTGCTTACTACTGAGTTACCTTTGGGGGGCAAAAAAACAATTTTGCACCAGGGCCCACTGTAAAGGAGGTCCTTACTGCTCCAGATGTTTATCATTCTGAGAGTTTGGAAACTTCCTAATTCTAGAAATAAATCAACTCCTTTAATTGAAGAGGGCAGTCCCACCATTCCCACTCTGTATACAGTGCAAGATAAACAAATGTAGTTTTTTATCTTCTAATTTTCAACGAGACAAGAAACTTTTGGGGGATTTTAGGTGTCAACATTTTGTTTTGTTTTTTTCAAAACTGCTGTAAATGTCTATTATTTTCTGAATATTTATGCTCTTTCAAGTAACTCACAGATGAAAATTAGAGGTAAAAATTCTGAAAAATAATAGAACAGCATCAAACAAATTAGCAGAAGGTCTTCTGTTTACCAAACTGTCCTTGGACATTGTCCTATTTCTGAGAAAAGTCTGATCTCATTGGTTAATTGGCTTCAGTTGTCTGTGACAAAAAGTCTTATTTACTATAAGTTGTGTTTTAATGTAGTTATATTTAAATACACAGTATTTTATAGATGCTTTCATTGCTGTTGAGCATTCATGGATTTATTATCCATAAGTATATTAAGCATGTGAGTGAGTGTACACCATAGATGCACTAAAGTAATGTTAAAACAAAGGGGTCAATCACAATTCTTTAGAAAAACATCCTTTTTTAACACAAAACCACCATTAAATCTTTGAGGATTTTTGAAGATTATCCCCTTAAGGACCACAACACTTTTCCATTTTCTGACCGTTTGGGACCAAGGCAATTTTTATATTTCTGTGTTGTTTGTGTTTAGCTATAATTTTCCTCTTACTCATTTACTGTACCCACACATATTATATACTGTTTTTCTCGCCATTAAGTGAACCTTCTAAAAATACAATTTTTTCCATAATATCTTATAATTTACTATTAAAAAAATTATAAAATATGAGGAAAAAATGGAAAAAAACACAATTTTTCTAACTTTGACCCCGAAAATCTGTTACACATCTACAACCACCAAAAAACACCCATGCTAAATAGTTTCTAAATTTTGTCTTGAGTTTAGAAATACACAATGTTTACATGTTCTTTGCTTTTTTTGTACGTTATAGGACAATAAATTCAAGTAGCACTTTGCTATTTCCAAACCATTTTTTTTCTTTTTCAAAAGTAGCGATAGTTACATTGGAACACTGATATCTGTCAGGAACCCCTGAATATCTGTCAGGAACCCATGAATTTTTAGTATACAACCCAAAGTATTGATCTATTCCCATTTTGGTATATCTCATGCCACCATTTCACCGCCAAATGCGATCAAATTAAAAAAATGTTCACTTTTTCACAAACTTTAGGTTTCACACTGAAATTATTTTGCTTTTGCAATTATGGCAAAAATGGTTGTAAATGCTTCTCTGGGATCCCCTTTGTTCAGAAATAGCAGACATATATGGCTATGGCATTGTTTTTTGGTAATTAGAAGACCGCTAAATTCCGCAGCGCACCACACTTGTATTATGCCCAGCAGTGAAGGAGTTAATTAGGTAGCTTGTAGGGAGCTTGTAGAGTTAATTTTAGCTTTAGTGTAGAGATCAGCCTCCCACCTGACACGCCCCACCCCCTGATCCCTCCCTAACAGCTCTCTTTCCTCCCCCACCCCACAATTTTCCCTGCCATCTTAAGTACTGGCAGAAAGTCTGCCAGTACTAAAATAAAAGGCTTTTTTTTTTTAAATATCTATTCAGCTGTAATGGACCACCCTTAGCCCCCAACCTCCCTGATTCCCCCCAAACAGGCTCCAAGTGTAGTGTAGCCGCCCCCCTCAATACCCATCTCCCCCTCCCAGATCCTTTGATCTTTATTTTTGTTCCCCCTCCCTCTCCCTCCTTCCCATTCAGTTACATTGGCCCCCCCCCGCAAGCTCCCGGCACCCGGCGTGCACATTGCACATACAGGAACCGGATCCCGGGTAGCGATGGGCCGTCCACCCGCCTCCCTGCTAAGGCTCCCACCCACCAACGATCAGCACCATTGCTACCGGTGCAAAGAGGGCCACAGATTGTCTCTCTCTGCATCGGATGCTTGAAAAAGGGTATCACTGCAATACCCTGAGAGCTGCTGGAAGCGATCACTTCCAGCACTCAATTAGACCAAGGACGTACCAGGTATCTCCATTGTGACTAACTGACAGTTTTTTGCAGGACATACCTGGTACGTCCTTAGTCGTTAAGGCGTTAACCCCTTAATGACCGAGGACGTGCAGGGTACGTCCTCAAAAAAAAGGCAGTTAACACCTGAGGACGTACCCTGCACGTCCTCGGTGTGGAAAGCAGCTGGAAGCGATCCTGCTCGCTTCCAGCTGCTTTCCGGTTATTGCAGTGATGCCTCGATATGGAGGCATCCTGCAATAACCTTACATGGCCATCCGATGCAGAGAGAGCCACTCTGTGGCCCTCTCTGCACCGGACATCGATGGCCGGTATCGTTGGTGGGTGGGAGCCGACTTGGGAGGCGGGTGGGCGGCCATCGGTGTGCAGTGTGACTTCAAGGGGGGCGGGATCGGGGGCGGGACCGTCGGGGGGCGCGCACGGACGTGCACGGAGGGTGGTGGGCGCACTCGTGGTGGGAACCGCTACACTACGGAAAATTATTAAAAAGTTACCTAAACTAAAGTTACCTAAAGTGGCACAAAAAAACACACAAAAAGAGATTGTGGAGGGGTGGGGGGTTGGTTTTGTGTGGGGGGGAAGCTACACTACAGAAAAGATTAAAAAATGTAAAAAAAAAACATTTTTTCTTCTAAACTGGGTACTGGCAGACAGCTGCCAGTACCCAAGATGGCGCCCATTAAGTTAGAGTGGGAGGGTTATAGAGCTGTTTGGGGGGGATCAGTGAGGTTGGGGGGTAAGGGGGGATAGTACACAGCAGCATATGTAAATATGCTTTAAAAAAAAACCACCAAAAAAAACAAATATAGCTTTTATTTTAGTACTGGCAGACTTTCTGCCAGTACTTAAGATGGCGGGGACAATTGTGGGGTGGGGGAGGGAAGAGAGCTGTTTGGGAGGGATCAGGGGGTCTGATGTTTCAGGTGGGAGGCTGAGCTCTACACTAAATCTAATATTAACCCTGCAAGCTCCCTACAAGCTACCTAATTAACCCCTTCATTGCTAGCCATAATACACGTGTGATGCGCAGCGGCATTTAGCGGCCTTCAAAATACCAAAAAGCAACGCCAAAGCCATATATGTCTGCTATTTCTGAACAAAGGGGATCCCAGAGAAGCATTTACAACCATTTGTGCCATAACTGCACAAGCTGTTTGTAAATGATTTCAGTGAGAAACCTAAAATTGTGAAAAATTTAACGTTTTTTTTTAATTTGATCGCATTTGGCGGTGAAATGGTGGCATGAAATATACCAAAATGGGCCTAGATCAATACTTGGGGTTGTCTACTACACTACACTAAAGCTAAAATTACCCCAAAAAGCTCCCTACATGCTCCCTAATTAACCCCTTCACTGCTGGGCATAATACACGTGCGGTGCGCAGTGGCATTTAGTGGCATTCTAATTACCAAAAAGCAACACCAAAGCCATATAAGTATGCTATTTCTGAACAAAGGGGATCCCAGAGAAGAATTTACAACCATTTGTGCCATAATTGCACAAGCTGTTTGTAAATAATTTCAGTGAGAAACCCAAAGTTTGTGAAAAAATTTGTGAAAAAGTGAACATTTTTTTTTATTTGATCGCATTTGGCGGTGAAATGGTGGCATGAAATATACCAAAATGGGCCTAGATCAATACTTTGGGTTGTCTACTAACAAAATATATATACATGTCGATGGATATTCAGAGATTCCTGAAAGATATCAGTGTTCTAATGTAACTAGCGCTAATTTTGAAAAAATAATGGCTTGGAAATAGCAAAGTGCTACTTGTATTTATTGCCCTATAACTTGCAAAAAAAGCAAAGAACATGTAAACATTGGGTATTTCTAAACTCAGGACAAAATTTAGAAACTATTTAGCATAGGTGTTTTTTGGTGGTTGTAGATATGTAACAGATTTTGGGGGTCAAAGTTAGAAAAAGTGGGTTTTTTTTCAATTTTTCCTCATATTTTATAATTTTTTTTATAGTAAATTATAAGATATGATGAAAATAATGGTATCTTTAGAAAGTCCATTTAATGGCGAGAAAAACGGTATATAATATGTGTGGGTACAGTAAATGAGTAAGAGGAAAATTACAGCTAAACACAAACACCGCAAAAATGTAAAAATAGCCTTGGTCCCAAACGGACAGAAAATGGAAAAGTGCTGTGGTCATTAAGGGGTTAAAGGGATACTAAACCTATTTTTTTTCTGTTCATGATTCAGATAGAGCATGCAATTTTAAGCAACTTTCTAATTTACTCCTATTATCACATTTTCTTTGTTACCTTGGTATCTTTATTTGAAAAAAGGGGAATGTAAGCTGAGGAGCCGCCCCATTTTTGATTCAGCACCCTGGATAGTGCTTGCTGATTAGTGGCTAAATTTAGCAACCAATAAGCAAGCGCTACCCAGGTTCTAAATCAAAAATGTGCTGGCTCTTAAGCTTTACTTTGCTGCTTTTCAAATAACGATACCAAGAGAATGAAGAAAAGGGATAATAGGAGTAGATTAGAAAGTTGCTTAAAATTGCATCTGAATCATGAAAGAAAAAAAATAGATTTAGTATCCATTTAATAATGTGATAAGTTTTTCTAAAGGATTGTGGTTAACTCCAAAGTTTTTGGTATCAATGTTACATTTAAACCTAAAACTTTGAAGGAGTATGCATTCAGCAGTTGTTACTAAAAGGAAGATAGGACAAGAGGGATTTGGTGAAAAAATTGAAACAACATTATCTTTTTGTGCTAAAAACATAATCATTTTAGTTTGGAACATGTCTGGGGTCCTCATAGATCTGTATTTGAAACAGCAAGCTTCACCCTTTCATCACCCCTGGTGGTCGATTTATGAAGCATCGGATGCTGCTTCCGACGGATGCTGCTTCTAAAGACTGCTGCTCCTTAACTCGCCCGCCACCTCTGAGGCGGCAGACAGCAATCAACCCGATCGGGTTGATTCACACCCCATGCTAGCGGCCGATTGACCCGAAATGTGCACGGGGCGGCATTGCACAAGCATTTCACTATAAATGCTTATGCAATGCTAAATGCTGACAGCGTATGCTGTCAGCATTTATCGATGTGCTGCGGACATGATCCACTACAGCGGATCATGTCCGCCCACACATTAGTAATTCGGCCCTTTAGTGTTAGTTATCATTTTAAAGGGACATGAAACTCAAAATTTTTCTTTTATGATTCAGGTAGATAATACAATTTTAAACAACTTTCCAATTAACTTCTGTTATTAGATTTGCTTCATTCTCTTGGTATCTTCTGTTGAAGGAGCAGCAATGTACTACTAGGAGCTAGCTAAACATATCAAATGAGCCAATGATATAAGTCATTAACGTGTAGCCCTCAATCATCATCTAGCTCCCAGTAGTGTACTGATGCTCCTGAGCGTATCTAGGTATGCTTTTCAACAAAGGATACCAAAAAAATTAAGCAAATTAGATAATACGGGTACATTGGAAAGTTGTTTAAAATCATATGCATCTAAATCATGAAAGAAAAATGTGTTTTGTGTCCCTTTAAGTAGGGCTTTTATGCACTGCATTGCAAATTGTAGGAAATTATAGGCATTGATTTGGAATAGGTCATTTTGCTATTTTAAGTATGTTGCTTAATGGCTGGCTGAAAGCAATATATTGAAATACGCTTTGTTTCATTGGATTTCGTTTTAAATTACAGCACCACTCTTTTTAAATATGAGACTCACATTTCTGGCATAAAGGGGAGAACATTTTCATATTAATTGTATTTGAGAATATATATCACCTGGGTTTAAAATATTAAAATAAATCATTGCGCAACCTGAAATTGCCAACAGTAATAGAAATCTAAAAAATATAAACATAAAGCTCAAGATGCAAACATATTTTACTATGGTTGTGAGCTAAAGTCCTGTTCAAGTTGTACGTAACGCTGTATATTGTTTTTTTATAATTGTGAAATTACTCCTCAGATTAAATAACATTTCCAGTTATTCATTCAGTTACTATTTGGCATCAATCCAACATTGTGCTGAATAGTGCTTTGGGCAATGGCTTTTAAAATGCATACTATATGTATTTAAAGAATAGGTGTGTGTGTAGGGCTGTGTGTGTGTATGTATGTGTGTGTATGTATGTAAGTGTGTGTTTGTGTGTGCGCACTTATGTATGTATGTGTGTGTGTGCCACTGTGTGTGTATGTATGTGGGTGGGTGTATATATGTATGTGTGTGTGTAGGTCTGTGTGTATGTGTGTGTGTGTGAGTCTATGTGTGTGTATACATCTGTGTGTTTGTGTGTATGTATGTGCTTGTGTATGTATGTGTGTGTGTGTGTATGTATGTGTGTATGTATATGTGTGTGTGTGTGTTTATGTGTGTGTGTGTACCACTGTGTGTGTATGTATGTGTGTGTGTCTATGTGTGTGTGTACGTCTGTGTGTGTATGTATGTGTGTGTATGTACTGTGTGTGTGTATGTATGTGTGTGTATGTATGTATGTATGTATGTATGTGTATGTGTGTGTGTGTTTATGTGTGTGTGTGCCACTGTGTATGTATGTATATGGGTGTGTGTATATGTGTGTATATGTGTGTGTGTACATCTGTATGTTTGTGTGTGTATGTATGTGTGTATGTGTGTGTATGTGTGTATATATGTGTGTGTGTTTGTTTATGTGTGTGTGGGTAGATATGTATGTGTGTGTACATCTGTGTGTTTGTGTGTGTGTTTATGTACTGTATGTACTGTATGTATGTGTGTGTGTGTATGTGTGTATATATAGATATATGTGTATGTGTGTGCGCACATCTGAGTGTGTTTGGTGTTTGTGTGTGAGCGCATGCTTATGCCGTGCATCTATGTGTCTGTGCATGATTGTGAATATACCCTATTCAGTGATTTAAACACATAAACATATTGTTCTTGCAAAATAATACTTGTCAAAAACAATAAAGAGGACAGTTCTAATATCCCAAGCAGTGGCATGTCCAGAAAGGAGATAAAGGAACAGCTGGGTCATGCAACTAGCAATGCTGATTGGGTCAGTGGCATTTTCCACTTGGGACCAGCTGTTTTCTATGGATTCCTAACATTACTTTACCTGTGTAGTTAACCCCTTAGAGATAAGTAAACAGAAAAATGTGCAGGGTTTATAGTGATCAAATGACATGCTCTGATGAATGAGAGATTGTAGTGCTTCACTACAATGTCCCTTTAAATAGTTATCTTCCTGATTTTATGAGAAACAATTTAAAAATGTAAAGCTGAAATGTATTCCCAGGTGTGCACCAAACTCAGGTTATTTCTGAGAAATGGATGCTAAAGTTGTATTCAATTCATTTAACCAGTGGTTAGTGGTCTTTCCATTTATCTTGAACTAGAAAGAGATACAATCGTCTATTGCCTCATGGAGATGCTGTCCTCTTTAATAAATAAATAAAAAAGTCTTGCTTTTTATCACAAAATTATTTTAACAGATAATATGTTAAAAGCCTGAGCGGCTGAATAGTTTTATTTATAGCTTAGGAATAAAAAGTACAAAATCAGACTATGGATATTTACAGTATTCTCTTTGATAAAAGAAAAAACATTTTAGAAAACTATTTATTAAAAATAAAAGCTAATTCTAAAGTTATGTAATTAAAATAGTAGAACCTATGAAAGAGTCGAGGTAAATAATGCATTTTACTTAGCACAACTATTGAAGTAATAGAAAAGTATATTATTTAATTATTAAAACATCACTTTTATTGATCAAACGTACAATAAAAAGGACAGAAAAAAATAAAATATTACCGCTACCCTTTTGAAAGTTAAAAACACTTCACTGCTGGGAAATAGTAACAAATTAAATAATTCTAAAACTCCATTAACAATATTAACAAAACAAAAAGTAATAATTAGAGTACATTTTATTTTTTACTTGATAAGGGAAGATATAATGTATCAATATAATTAAGAAATACTGTGGGCTTGTACCACGTGATACGTTGCTCTTACCATACAATATTCTTTCTAAATACTTGTATCACTTTATAAAATCACGAACCTCCTGGGTCAGACAAGGTGTGCAATTAACTTACCATAAATTAAAATACCCTGTAAATCATGAAACCATTTATTATAAATGTTACATAAATTTGTCTCAGTATTTCTTATGTCCTTTAAGCATAGTTTGTGTACTTACGCCTAGATTAAGAGTTTTGCGTTAGAAGCTATGCAGTGCTAACGAGCAGTTTATGCTCACCGCTCACTTACAGACAACGCTGGTATTACGAGTTTTTACAAACCCGGCGTTAACCGCAGAAAAGTGCGCGTAGAGCAAAATTTTGCTCCACATCTCACTCTAATACCAGCGCTGCTTAAGTCAGCGGTGAGCTGGTGTAACGTGCTCGTACATGATTTCCCCATAGGAATCAACGGGGAGAGCCGGATGAAAAAAAAAGTAACACCTGCAAAAAAGCAGCTGTCATGAGCGCTTCCGTTCATCGCCGTGTCGCCGCGGCTCCCGGAACTCCTCTGTGTCTCTGACGTCATGTTGCTTAGCAACATGACGCTTTCTCTCACACCCCTCTGATGACGGTTACGCTCCTGCCCTTTAAATCTCGGCGGGAGATCTGAATCTGGGCCCGTTTGTTTGTTTCCCTGGATTGTGAGTACCATATCAGTTTTATTCTTCTGTGTACCGACTTCTGCCTGCCTGACCAAGCCTCTTGCCTAATCCCTACTTGCTGATATTTGGACATTGACTTCTGCCTGCCTGACCTTGCCTGTAGCTATTACCCTTTTGCTGACACTTGGATGCCGACTTCTGCTTGCCTGACCCTGTCTTTTGCCTATACCTTTTGCTGATATTTGGATGCCGACTTCTGCCTGCCTGACCTTGCTTTGGCCTTTACCTTTAAACCTATTCTTTGTTAAACAAGACCTGCTTAAAGGGACATTTTACTTTTACAAGCTGCAAAAGAGAACTTTGCCTTTCTGTTTGTTATACACCTGCTTAAAAGGGACATTTACTTTTACAAGCTGCAAAAGAGAACTTTGCCTTTCTGTTTGTTATAAACCTGCTTAAAGGGACATTATACTTTTACAAGCTGCAAAAGAGAACTTTGCCTTTCTGTTTGTTATACACCTGCTTAAAAGGGACATTTACTTTTACAAGCTGCAAAAGAGAACTTTGCCTTTCTGTTTGTTATAAACCTGCTTAAAGGGACATTATACTTTTACAAGCTGCAAAAGAGAACTTTTCCTTTGTTTTACAAGCCTGCTAAAGAGGACCTTTTTCAGAAGCTTCAAAGTAAGAGCATTTCCTTTTTGTTCTTTGTACTACTTAAAGGGACGTTTTATCCTTTGTGGCTTTCCTGCATTCTGGAACAATATTCATTTTTGTTATCTTCTAATCTGCTTCCTGAGTGGGTCACGTCCTGGATATTTCTCAGTGTGCTAGCGTGTGCTTTCAATTCACGCTAGCAGTTGGGTTACATCCCGGATTGATTCCAGAGCGGCTGACATTACAAACGGGCCATAAAAATGGACCCCACTGAATTATCTATGGCCGTGGCTCACCAGGGACAGCTCTTGGGTTCTCATGCCACTCACTTGCAGTCTCTGGACACTAAACTTGATCAAATTACTGCTCTATTACAAAATTTGGTTGCTACCGCACCTCCCAATCCTAATCCCAATCCAAATCCGATTGAGGCATTACCTCCTCCGATTCCTAACAATCAGTCTCAGGTACAACTAAGTCCCAGGATTCCTCTTCCGGATAAATATGATGGGAATCCTGAAGAATGTAGAGGCTTTTTGAATCAATGCCGTCTTCATTTCCGAAATAGCCCTACTCTCTTTGCTACTGCCTCTTCTAGAATCACGTTTCTTATTTCCTTAATGAAAGGAAAAGCCTTGGCTTGGGTGTCACCTTTGCTAGAAAAGAATGATCCTATACTGTTGGATGTTGATACATTTCTATCTACATTCTCAAACGTATTCGATAAACCTGGAAGGTCATCCGCTGCTGAAGCAACTCTCCTGGATTTACGTCAAGGAAATCAACCAGTCTCTCAATATGCAATTGAGTTCCGCACCCTTGCCTCTGAAACCACTTGGAATCAGGGAGCACTCAGAGCCGCTTTCCGTAAAGGACTTTCTGAGCGTCTCAAGGATGAATTGGTGTATCGTGAACTTCCAGAGTCCTTAGAAGCCTTAATAAATCTCTGTATCTGTCTCGACGCCAGGTTTCGTGAACGCCAACAAGAAAAGGATAGAACACAGAGGACTGCCACTCGAACTCCTTTTCGTTTAGCTCCTCGTTTTTCTAGTCCAGTCACTCCAGCCTCTCCTACTACTGATCAGGCTGAACCCATGGAAGTAGGAAGTATAAAATTAACTGAGACTGAACGCTTAAGAAGACGGACTCTTGGCTTATGTCTGTACTGTGGCCTTAAAGGACATTTATTAAGGGATTGTCCTACTAGGCCAGTAAAAGCCAGGGCTTAACTCTAGTCCAGGGAACTGAGTTAAGCCAAAATAGTGGTCATTCCCTATACAAGAAACTCTTTGTTCCAGTAACTCTTCTAATTGGACAAAAGAAGATCTATACCCAAGCCCTAATTGATTCTGGTGCTGGAGGTGTGTTCATTGACTCTACATTTGTTTCTACTCATTCTATACCCTTACTAAAGAAGGAGTATTCCATTTCAGTCTCTACGGTCAGTGGAGATCCTTTGGGTTCTGGATACATTCAGTTTTCTACTCAACCCTTAATCCTCACCGTAGGAATACTTCATTCTGAGACAATTTGTTTCGATGTCATTCCCACTCCGCAATTTCCCATTATCTTGGGATTACCCTGGCTCCAGATTCACAATCCCATTTTTTCTTGGACTTTCGGTGAACTCACTTCCTGGGGATCTACATGCCAGACTAAATGTCTTCAAGAGATTACTAAGTTACCACTCACTATTGCTCTCACAGTTGAAACTCCGGAATCCTTACCTATGCATTACCATGACTTTGTGGATGTCTTCTCCAAAAAAGAAGCGGAACGTCTTCCTCCTCATCGCCCTTTTGATTGTCCCATTGACCTCCTTCCTGGGGCTGCCTATCCTCGAGGCAAAACATATCCACTTTCTAAACCAGAAAACATGGCTCTGGAAGAATATATAAAAGACAATCTGGCTAGAGGATTTATTCGACCCTCCTCTTCCCCTGTAGGGGCTGGTTTCTTTTTTGTGGGAAAAAAGGATGGCGGATTAAGACCCTGTATTGATTATCGTGGATTGAATCAGATTACCATCAAGAACAGTTATCCTCTGCCCCTTATTCCTGAACTTTTTACTTACCTTCAGGGAGCCACCATTTTCACCAAACTCGACCTACGTGGTGCATACAACTTGATCCGTATACGCAAAGGAGATGAGTGGAAGACTGCCTTTAACACTCGATTTGGGCATTATGAATATTTGGTCATGCCCTTTGGGCTATGCAATGCTCCGGCGGTTTTCCAGCATTTTGTAAATGAGATCTTTCGTGATTTTTTGAATATTTTTGTTATCATATACCTGGACGACATCTTAATTTTTTCTCAGAACCACCAAGATCATGTGCACCACGTCAAGAAAGTACTTCAACGTCTAAGAGAATTCCATCTGTTTGCTAAACTGGAGAAATGTTCTTTCCATCAAAAAATCATACCCTTTCTGGGTTATGTAATATCGGCATCTGGATTCGAAATGGACCCTACTAAACTTTCTGCCATTTTGGATTGGCCTAGACCTGATTCTTTGAAGGCTTTACAACGTTTCCTAGGCTTCGCCAATTATTACAGAAAGTTCATCAAGAATTTTGCTACTATTACTTCTCCTCTTACTTCTCTCACAAGAAAAGGACAAAACTGTAAAGTATGGCCGTCTGAGGCTATAGAAGCTTTTGAATCTCTCAAAGAAGCTTTTTCCTCAGCTCCTATCCTTCGTCATCCAAATCCTGAGTTTCAATTTATTCTGGAGGTGGATGCTTCCTCTGTTGCTGCTGGAGCGGTTCTGTCTCAACGAATACCAGAGACTGGAAGGATTCATCCTGTTGCTTTTTTCTCTAAAAAATTCACTCCTTCCGAATTTAACTATGACGTAGGGAATAAAGAGTTGCTTGCCATCAAGATGGCATTGGATGAATGGAGACATTGGCTGGAAGGTACTTCTTTGCCATTTACTATACTTACTGATCATAAGAACCTTCTGTATCTCCAAACAGCCAAACGACTAAATTCCAGGCAAGCACGCTGGTCCTTATTCTTCTCTCGGTTTCACTATAATTTGTCTTACATACCTGGTTCAAAAAATATTAAAGCAGACGCACTTTCCAGACAATTTCAAGATACCCCAGTTCCTGAGTCTGGTACCATTCTCCAACCTCATGAAGTCATTGCCCAGTTAACAACTTCTTGGTTACAAGAATTACAGTCCGCTCAAGAGCGTCTTCCTTTGTCCTGTAAACCTCCCAATGGTTTACTCTTTGTTCCTGAACGCCTTCGTTCCAAGATTTTATTTTGGGCTCATGATAGTCCCCTTTCTGGACATCCTGGCATCAGTATTACCACTCGAAACCTCAAACAACATGTCTGGTGGCCTACACTCTCTCAAGATGTGAAGGATTACGTCTCAGTATGCACACAATGTGCCATGAACAAAACTCCACGCCAACTTCCTTCAGGATTACTCCAACCATTGCCTATACCTCACCAGCCTTGGACTCATGTATCCATGGACTTTATTACCGATCTTCCCTTGTCCACTGGGAACAATACTATCTGGGTGGTGGTCGACAGGTTCACTAAGACGGCTCATTTTGTACCCTTGCCAGGATTACCATCTGCCAAAAGACTCTCTGAACTTTTTATTCTACATATTGTAAGAATCCATGGATTTCCTCTTGATATTGTTTCAGATAGAGGGGTACAATTCGTTTCTCGATTTTGGAGGTCACTTTGTAAACATTTTGGTACTACTATATCTCTCTCTACTTCTCACCACCCACAATCGAATGGTCAGACTGAAAGAGTAAACCAGTGTCTTGAAACATATCTTAGACATTATGTGGATCATTATCATTCTAACTGGACTTCTTACCTTCCTTTGGCTGAATTGGCCCATAATGCCCGGTACAATTCCTCCCTTCAGACTTCTCCTTTTCATGCAGCTTACGGATATCAGCCTAGGACGTTCCCTTTGCATACTTCCTCCACAGTGAATCCTGCTTCTGATCTTACAGCCCGAAGATTAACTCGACATTGGCAGAAGATACATCGTATTCTTTCTGTAACTTCTAGACGTTACAAGTTCTTTTCGGATCTTCGACGGAAAAAGGCTCCCAAATATCGCCCTGGTGATAAAGTTTGGATTTCCTCTCGATTTCTTCGCCTGAAACAACCTTCTAACAAATTGGGACCACGATATGTGGGTCCTTTCCGAATAATGGGTCAGGTATGTTCCACTGCTTATCGGGTAGCTTTACCCAAGTCTCTCAAAGTCCATCCGGTATTCCATGTTTCTCTTTTAAAACCTGTGATGATTAACAGGTATTCTAAGCCTTTTTCTAAACCTCCACCGTTATTGGTGCATGGACATCCTGAGTTTGAGATCAGCCATATTCTAGATTCCAAATTGCGGGGCAAGAAATTGTATTATCTCATTCATTGGAAGGGTTATCCAGTCACGGAACGTTCTTGGGAACCTGCTCATCAAGTAAATGCTCCAATATTGGTCAAGACCTTCCACAAGACTCATCCTGATAGACCTGGTCCTGTCCCCCGGAGGGGCCCTTGAGGAGGGGGTGCTGTCATGAGCGCTTCCGTTCATCGCCGTGTCGCCGCGGCTCCCGGAACTCCTCTGTGTCTCTGACGTCATGTTGCTTAGCAACATGACGCTTTCTCTCACACCCCTCTGATGACGGTTACGCTCCTGCCCTTTAAATCTCGGCGGGAGATCTGAATCTGGGCCCGTTTGTTTGTTTCCCTGGATTGTGAGTACCATATCAGTTTTATTCTTCTGTGTACCGACTTCTGCCTGCCTGACCAAGCCTCTTGCCTAATCCCTACTTGCTGATATTTGGACATTGACTTCTGCCTGCCTGACCTTGCCTGTAGCTATTACCCTTTTGCTGACACTTGGATGCCGACTTCTGCTTGCCTGACCCTGTCTTTTGCCTATACCTTTTGCTGATATTTGGATGCCGACTTCTGCCTGCCTGACCTTGCTTTGGCCTTTACCTTTAAACCTATTCTTTGTTAAACAAGACCTGCTTAAAGGGACATTTTACTTTTACAAGCTGCAAAAGAGAACTTTGCCTTTCTGTTTGTTATACACCTGCTTAAAAGGGACATTTACTTTTACAAGCTGCAAAAGAGAACTTTGCCTTTCTGTTTGTTATAAACCTGCTTAAAGGGACATTATACTTTTACAAGCTGCAAAAGAGAACTTTGCCTTTCTGTTTGTTATACACCTGCTTAAAAGGGACATTTACTTTTACAAGCTGCAAAAGAGAACTTTGCCTTTCTGTTTGTTATAAACCTGCTTAAAGGGACATTATACTTTTACAAGCTGCAAAAGAGAACTTTTCCTTTGTTTTACAAGCCTGCTAAAGAGGACCTTTTTCAGAAGCTTCAAAGTAAGAGCATTTCCTTTTTGTTCTTTGTACTACTTAAAGGGACGTTTTATCCTTTGTGGCTTTCCTGCATTCTGGAACAATATTCATTTTTGTTATCTTCTAATCTGCTTCCTGAGTGGGTCACGTCCTGGATATTTCTCAGTGTGCTAGCGTGTGCTTTCAATTCACGCTAGCAGTTGGGTTACATCCCGGATTGATTCCAGAGCGGCTGACAGCAGCGTTTAGCTCCTAACGCGGCTCCATTGATTCCTATGGGGAAATAAAAGTTATGTCTACACCTAACACCCTAACATGAACCCCGAGTCTAAACACCCCTAATCTTACACTTATTAACCTCTAATCTGCCGCCCCCGACATCGCAGACACCTACATTATATTATTAACCCCTAATCTGCCGCCCTGGACACCGCCGCTACCTACATTATACTTATTAACACCTAATCTGCTGCCTATTTAATAACTACCTAGTTAAAATAAATACAAAAGTACCTGTAAAATAAAACCTAACCTAAGTTACAATTACACCTAACACTACACTATAATTAAATTAATTCCCTAAATTAAAAACAATTAAATACAATTAAATAAAATTATCTAAAGTACAAAAAAA
This sequence comes from Bombina bombina, assembly GCF_027579735.1. Lineage (NCBI taxonomy): Eukaryota > Metazoa > Chordata > Amphibia > Anura > Bombinatoridae > Bombina > Bombina bombina. The sequence continues at coordinate 148,340,506 of NC_069504.1, forward strand.
AAAAAAACACTAAATTACAGAAAATCTTCATCCAACCGGGCAGAAGTGGTCCTCCAGACGGGCAGAAGTCTTCATCCAGACGGCATCTTCTATCTTCATCCATCCAGCGCGGAGCGGGTCCATCTTCAAACATCCGACGCGGAGCATCCTCTTCTTCCGATGGCTATGACTGAATGAAGGTTCCTTTAAATGACGTCATCCAAGATGGCGTCCCTTCAATTCCGATTGGCTGATAGAATTCTATCAGCCAATCGGAATTAAGGTAGAAAAAATCCTATTGGCTGATTGGATCAGCCAATAGGATTGAAGTTCAATCCTATTGGCTGACCCACACAGCCAATAGGATTGAGCTGGCATTCTATTGGCTGATTGGAACAGCCAATAGAATGCCAGCTCAATCCTATTGGCTGATCCAATCAGCCAATAGGATTTTTTCTACCTTAAAGGGACATTAAACACTAAATACATGCTAGATATAATGATGCATTTAAAGAAAAGATTAGTCCATGACTAACATGTAGATGTATTTTTTAAAGTTTCATTAGTTGTTTAAAAAGTGACAAAATAAGTGTAAAATTTTAGTGTCTATAAAACACTGGGAGCTGCCATGTTGTAACTTGTGTTACCTGCTGTGGCCAATTAGAGACAGTTAGAAATAGGTCACTAGAGTGTGCAGCCAATGGTTGTGCTGGATTTAACAGTGTTGTGCACTTCCATTTCTAACAGGAACTGAAAGCTCACAATTTCAGAATGGAATTACAGGCAAAGAGGACAAAATAAATAATGAAAGTATATTGCAGAGTTGTTTTATTATATACAATTTATCATTTTATATTACCATCTCAAAGTGTTTAATGTCCCTTTAATTCCGATTGGCTGATAGAATTCTATCAGCCAATCGGAATTTAAGGGATGCCATCTTGGATGACGTCATTTAAAGGAACCTTCATTCAGACGTAGTCGTCGGAAGAAGAGGATGCTCCGCGTCAGATGTCTTGAAGATGGACCCACTCTGCACCGGATGAATGAAGATAGAAGATGCCATCTGGATGAAGATTTCTGCCTGTCTGGAGGACCACTTCTGCCCAGTTGGATGAAGACTTCTGCCCGTCTGGAGGACCACTTCTGCCCGGTTGGGTGAAGACTTCTCCCGGTAAGGTGATCTTCAAGGGGTTAGTGTTAGGTTTTTTTAAGGGGGCATTGGGTGGGTTTTAGAGTAGGGTTGGTTATGTGGGTGGTGGGTTTTAATGTTGGGGGGGATTTGTAATTTCTTTTATAGGTAAAAGAGCTGATAACTTTGGGGCAATGCCCCGCAAAAGGCCCTTTTAAGGGCTATTTGTAATTTAGTGTAGGGTAGGGCTTTTTTATTTTGGGGGGGCTTTTTTATTTTGCTAGGGGGATTAGATTAGGTGTACTTAATTTAAAAATCTTGTAATTTGTTTATTTTCTGTAATTTAGTGTTTGTTTGTTTTTGGACTTTAGATAAGTTTATTTAATTGTATTTAATTTAGGTAAATAATTTAATTGTAGTGTAGTGTTAGGTGTAATTGTAACTTAAATTAGGTTTTATTTTACAGGTACTTTTGTATTTATTTTAACTAGGTAGTTATTAAATATTTAATAACTATTTAATAACTATTGTACCTAGTTAAAATAAATAAAAACTTGCCTGTAAAATAAAAATAAACCCTAAGCTAGCTATAATGTAACTATTAGTTATATTGTAGCTAGCTTAGGGTTTATTTTATAGGTAAGTATTTAGTTTTAAATAGGAATAATTTAGTTTATTATAGTAATTTTATTTATATTTATTTAAATTATATTTAAGTTAGGGTTAGGGTTAGACTTAGATTTAGGGGTTACTAACTTTAATATAGTGGTGGCGACGTTGGGGGCGGAAGATTAGGGGTTAATAAATGTAGGTAGGTGTCGGCGATGTTAGGGACGGCAGATTAGGGGTTAATAATATTTAACTAATGTTTGCAAGGCGGGAGTGCAGCCGTTTAGGGGTTAATATATTTATTATAGTGGCGGCGATGTCCGGTTCAGCAGATTATGGGTTAAAATGTTTATTTTAGTGTTTGCGATGTGGGGGGGGGGGCTTGGTTTAGGGGTTAATAGGTAGTTTATGGGTGTTAGTGTACTTTTTAGCACTTTAGTTAAGAGTTTTATGCTACGGTGTTGTAGTGTAAAACTCTTAACTACTGACTTTAAAATGCAGTACCAGTCTTGACAGGAGAGGGTCTACCGCTCACTTTTTGTCAGACTCGTAATACCGGAAGTATGCAAGTCCCATTGCATTGAAAAAATAGGATACGCAATTTACGTAAGTGGATTTGCGGTATTTCCAAGTCTGGCCAAAAAAGTGAGCGGTAGACCTGTACCTGCAAGACTCGTAATACCAGCGGGCATTAAAAAGCAGCGTTAGGACCTCTCAACGCTGCTTTTTAACCCTAACGCACAACTCACAATCTAGGCGTTAGTCTTTTCTTATAAGTGTCAAAGCTTCTGTATTCCTCCCCACTGGAGTAGGTAGAAACTACTCAAATATCTGGAAACAAGAACAAAGAAAACCACCACACAAAGAGGAGCTAATCGTAGTATGTGATTTAAAAAAAAAATAATAATAACTTTAATATTCCAAATGCACACTCATATTGCAAACCTTGCTTATAGCCGAGGTAGTCTATTGCAGCAGCACTTAATTACAGACTCAAAGAGAGTACTGGCTGTAGGGGAACGCTAAACATATGGTCCTCCTCACTGCTTCTTAACTGTTCCTCACAGATTCGCTCTCATCCTCAAGCAAAGGAAGTTTGCCAGGATGTTTCTTTTTCTAGGCAAAATTCTTTCCTTCTGAGCCAACAGTCATGTATTAAAAACATACAAGCTGTGACCCATAACTAGAATGGTTTGTGGCCATGGCCTGATGCAGTTCGCAGGCGTGCCCTTCATCAGAGGTTGCCCTATAGACCTTGCCCTCCTCCTTATGTTTACCTCACCAGGGCGAGTGTCATGACCTCGCTCATCTCATATAAAGAGTTCTAACTTTTATGAGGTTTAATCTCTGATCAGTGAATAGTGCTTAAAGTTATTTCTATCCACCCATCTATTCACATTTCTATTCCACCTCTTGCTGTATTATTGGCAATACAGCATCTTAATATATACATACATACTTGATAAAATATATGAACAATAGATCATTCCTTTTACAATAAAAGACTGAGAATAACAACCCACCTGTTTAGCAAATCTATCTACATCCACATCAGTCATAAAACCTTGAAAATTTCCTATAAAAATGCTTCTAAATCTACATCTTCATACAGACCCACCGGATCTATAGTTCTTAACCTATTGAGCCCAATTTCTATCTTTATTCAAAACCACTGGGTCCATAGTTTCTAACCTATGGACCAAATCAATCTCTCTATTCAGACCCGCCGGATCTGGTGCTTTTGTTTTTTGATGGTTTGGCATATCTCTGTCAAACTGTCACCATGCGAGGTATAGGGGGTGTTAAAATCTCATGTATGCCTGAGAACCTTGTGATAAGTGGTTTATTTCAAGTTTTTTCAAATGGGTTGGATTTACTTCATATTTGAAAACCCTAGAAAGAACAATGTGATGACTTATTGTATAGGAAATCTGTTGAACTGGAATGGGGTCATTGTCAGATATGATACAATTAGAATATGTTTTTATTTCATTGGAATGTCCCTGTAACTGCAAACACAAGTTAAAAAAACACAGTTAACAGTTTAGTGGGGGGAAGTTATAAGACTGGGAAAAAAAAAAAAAAAAAATTGGAATGTAAGTATATCCATAGTTCCATAAAAGAAATAAAAAAAATATTTTGTGTCATTGAACGAACATTTGCTTGTGGCTTCACAACTGCCATAATAGTTTCAAAAGAAAATAAAACGAGATTAATACACTAGATAAACAGTAGAACAGACTGAAATAAGGGAAGTAAACACAAATAGAAAGTACATGTGCATCATGGAAGCAAAAATAAACCGTATATCATCCTTGAGTTTCCATACGTAAACTATTACTAGTAAATGACATGGATTACTAGTAAATGATAGGTATATGGGCGTACCGTAATAAAAATATTACAACCTTTTAAATGGACACTTTGAAATGGGATTATGTAAGAAGTACAAATGCTAAAAACTATCAGGTAGATTACAAGTCTTGCGCTATAGAGGGTAGTTAACGAACGCAACAATAGTTGCGTTATTTCACCCTCTATAGCGCTGCCATTACAAGTTTTGAAAAAGTCGCCTTGTACGTGCGATATGGTTACGTTGAGCTCCATACCGTACAAAATACAAGCGCTGCTTTGACGTGCTTGTGCACGTTTTTCCCATAGACATCAAAGGGGAAAGCGTGTTAGAAAAAAACACTGAGATTGCGGAATGAAAAGCTCTATAACGCAACCCCATTGATGTTTCATGAGGAAAAAAGTTAAGTTTAAACCTAACACCCCAACATAAACCCCACGTCTAAACACCCCTAATCTGCTGCCCCCGACATCACCGACACCTACATAATGTTATTAACGCCTAATCTGACGCTCCCATTATCGCCGCCACTGAAATAAATCTAATGACCCCTAACCTGCCGCTCCTGATATTATTATTCCTATTCTAATACCCCGTTTAAAAAAAAACACCCCAAAATAAAATAAAAGAAAAACCTAATCTACCCATTGCCCTGAAAAGGGCATTTGTATGGGCAATGCCTTTAAAAGGGCATTCAGCTCTTTTAAGAAATGCCAAAACATTAATCTAAAAAAACCCACCCCAAAAAACCTTCAAAAAACCTAACACTAACTCCTCTTTAGGTACTCACAGTTGCTGAAGTTACCCTTGAACAATCTTTTATCACGGCGGCTCCATCTTAATCCAGGCATCTTCTTCATCCCTGCAGAGGCAGATTGGTCGAAGCGCGGAGGCGGAGGTCCATGCGAAGGTGCAAGGTGGAGGTCCAGGCAGAGGTCCAAAGCGGAGGTCCATCGATCCGATGTGGAGGTTCTCTTTATGCGTTCGTCTGCCGCACACTGAGGAATCAAATGCAAGGTACCCCTTTTATACTGGGGGTACCATTGCATTCCTATTGGCTGAAAAATTAAAATCAGCCAATAGGAATTAGAGCTGCTAAAATCCTATTGCCTGTTCAAATCAGCCAATAGGATAAGAGCTACTGAATTTGAATAGCCAAAAGAATTTCAGTAGCCCTCATCCTATTGGCTGATTTGAGCAGCCAATAGGATTTTAGCAGCTCTAATTCCTATTGACTGATTTAAAGCAGGACTTCAGCAACTGAAGAGGGTTAGTGTTAGGTTTTTTTAAGGTTTTTTGTGGTGTTTTTTTTAGATTAGGGTTTGGGCATTTCTTAAAAGAGCTGAATGCCCTTTTAAGGGCAGGAAAAAGAACTGAATGCCCTTTTAAGGGCAATGCCCATACAAATGCCCTTTTCAGGGCAATGGATAGCTTAGGTTTTTTTAGAGTTAGGTTTTTTATTTTGGGGGGTTGGTTGGGTGGGTTTTACTGTTGGGGGTTCTTTGTATTTTTTTGCAGGTAAAAGAGCTGTTTATCTTTGGGCAATGCCCTACAAAAGGCCATTTTAAGGGCTATTGGTAGTTTATTGTAGGCTAGGGTTTTTTTATTTTGGGGGGCTTTTTTAATTTTATAGGGCTATTTTGGATAATTTTGTTTATTTTTCGTAATTTAGTGTTTGTTTGTTTTTGTACTTTTTTATTTGTTGTAATTTAGTATTTTTTATATTCTGTAATTGTAGATTTAATTTTTTTAGTAGGGCTAGGTTTTTTAAATTTGTAATTTAGTTTATTTAATTTGTAGTTAGTTTAATTTTAGTCTAATAGTTATGTTAGTTTAGTTTTTTTTTATTTCACAGGTAGGTTTTTATTTTTTTTAAGATAGGGATCTTGTAATTTTAATATAAAGTTAGGGGGTGTTAGGTTTAGGGATTAATAGTTTAATTTTTTTTGGCGATGTGGGGGGCTGGCAGTTTAGGGGTTAACAGGTTTATTTAGTGGCAGTGATGTGGGAGGCCAGAGGTTTAGGGGTTAATAACTTTATTTAATGGCGGCGATGTCAGAGAATGGCGAAATAGGGGTTAATATCTTTATTATAGCGTGGGCGATGTTGGGGTATGCAGGGGAATAGGTGTTAATAACTTTAGTATAATGTGGGTGATGTTGGGCAGCGGCAGAATAGGGGTTAATACATTTTATTAGTGGCAGCGATGTCGGGAGAGGCAGATTAGGGGTTTGTGATGCGGGAGGGCCTCGGTTTAGGGGTTAATAGGTAGTTTATGGGTGTTAGTGTACTTTGTAACACTTTAGTTATGAGTTTTATGTAACAGTTTTGTTGCGTAAAACTCATAACTACTGGTCTCAGAGGGCGGTATGGATCTTGTCGTTATAGGGTGTACCCCAAGCTTTTTAGCCTCGCCGCAAAAATTTTAATGGCAGCGCTATGGGAATCCCATGAATAAACGTCATTTTTTCAAGTGCAGGACTGACATTGAGTTACAGGCTAAAAGACTTGCTGTACAGTTATACTGACAAGACTCGTAATGGCTGCGTTGCTGTTTTAACACTGAAATGGCCATTGTTTCAGCGTTAAAACAAGAACGCAAAACTCTACCTGTAAATGAGAAGTGGAAGATAAACTGTTTAAAACAACAATACAAACAGAGAAAAACATTATTCACTTCCCTAGGAGTTGCTACCAGCCTTGGTATCTCCAATATTGTTCCTCTAGTTTTTAATGGCGGCACTGATCTACCCAGTGTTTATCAATTAAATCCCCACTTCAGTGTACCTCAAACAAAGAAAGTACAGGAAATAGTGCAATATAGTTTGGTATGAAACCTGCAATAAAAGGAATGTACTTACTGGATGTTGTAAAAATAATTTGCAGTATTTACTGAAGACTAGTGATGTTGCGAACCTAAAATTTTGCGTTCGTAAACGGCGAATGCAAACTTCTACAAAAGTTTGCGAACCGGGGAACCGGGCGAACCGCCATAGACTTCAATAGGCAGGCGAATTTTAAAACCCACAGGGACTCTTTCTGGCCACAAAAGTGATGGAAAAGTTGTTTCAAGGGGACTAACACCTGGACTGTGGTATGCCGGAGGGGGATCCATGGCAAAACTCCCATGGAAAATTACATAGTTGATGCAGAGTCTGGTTTTAATCCATAAAGGGCATAAATCACCTAACATTCCTAAATTGTTTGGAATAACGTGCTTTAAAACATCAGGTATGATGTTGTATCGATCAGGTAGTGTAAGGGTTTTTTTTTTTAAATGTACACTACTGTTTTAGCAGATATGACTTGCACTGGTGTCACACTGTGCCCTGGCAGGACCTGAAACGCACATGTGTGAAGGAAAATGACTGCTATTTTGGGGTGCTGTCCTTACAGCAGAGATCAGATGAGTCCTTCAGGACTGTAGTGGACACTGAATACACTAGCCTAGCTATCAATTTCCCTATTAAATCAGCAGCAGCTACACTGTCCCTCCTCTCACTAAGAATGCAGGCTCCGAATGAATCTAAAATGGATGCTGTCCAGAAGGTGGGAGGGTCTGGGAGGGAGTGTCTGCTGCTGATTGGCTGGAATGTGTCTTGTGACTGTGAGCTACAGGGTCAAAGTTTACTCAATGATGACAAATAGGGGGCGGATCGAACATCGCATATGTTCGCCGTCCGCTGCAAACGCAAACATGCTATGTTCGCTGCAAACTATTTGCGGCAGAACTGTTCGCGACATCACTACTGAAGACTCTGAGCAAGAAAGATCTTCAGTTTTGAATTTATAACAAAAACAATTCAAACAGAGAAAAACGTTATTCACTTCCCTAGGAGTTGCTGCCAGCCTTGGTATCTCCAATATCATTCCTCTAGTTTTTAATGGCGGCACTGATCTACCCAGTGTTTATCAATTAAATCCCCACTTCAGTGTACCTCAAACAAAGAAAGTACAGGAAATAGTGCAATATAGTTTGGTATGAAACCTGCAATAAAAGGAATGTACTTACTGGATGTTGTAAAAATAATTTGCAGTATTTACTGAAGACTCTCAGCAAGAAAGATCTTCAGTTTTGAATTTATAACCAAAACAATTCAAAAACAGCTCTACGCAATTCAGTGGTGCAACCACCTTTTTCAAGAAGAAATCAATTCTCAAAAAGAGAGTTTTTTGAGAACTTATTTGTTCAGTGGTTACAAGCTTAAACGTGTAGAGCTGTTTTCAAATTGTTTTTATTAAAATTCAAAATTGAAGATCTTTCTTGCTAAGTAGATTAGCGTCACCATCAAAAACTACAAACAGATAAGCTGTTTCCCAGAAAATATTAAATATAAATGACAGTCCTCTTTCATAACAAATGTTTGTTTGTTTTTTTTGGGGGGGGGTTTAGGAATCAAGGTTTTTCCCCAGTTTCTGTGCTTAAATAACACAAGCAATTTTAGCATTTTTGCTCACTATTCGTTTCTCCTTTATTATCCGCTCTCTTGTTAAGTGCAACCATACATATTATACATCTTTTTTTTAAACAGACAAACAGGCATTTCTAATGATACCCCATATTTGTATATAAAATAATAAATAGGAATTCAATTTTAAGAATTGGAGAATAAATGGACTATAAGCATTTTTTTTTACAGTTTTTTATATAACCATTGCTACACAACTAGTTTAGCTAAAGAAAATTACCGCCAGATAGATTCATTCAGGCCCATTTATCAAGTTCCATACGGAGCTTGAAGGGCCGTGTTTCTGGCGAGTCTTCAGACTCGCCAGAAACACAACTTATGAAGCAGCGGTCTAAAGACAGCTGCTCCATAACCCTGTCCGCCTGCTTTGAGCAGGCGGACAAGAATCGCCGGAAATCAACCCGATCGAATATGATCGGGTTGATTGACACCTCCCTGCTGGCGCAAGTCAGCAGGGGGCGGCGTTGCACCAGCAGCTCTTGTGAGCTGCTGGTGCAATGTTAAATGCGGAGAGTGTATTGCTCTCCGCATTTAGCGAGGTCTTGCGGACCTGATCCGCAGTGTCGGATCAGGTCCGCAAGACCTTTGATAAATTGGGGCCATTATGTTATCCTGATTTTAGGAATACCCCATATGTCTATGTTTCCAAGTAATTTATACAAATATTGGTCAAATACTGCAAAGATGGAATTATTGATTATTATTATTATTATTATCGTTTATTTGTAGAGCGCCAACAGAATCCACAGCACTAGTGATTTAATGCTAAATTTGCTATGCTTGGACTGTAAGCTAAATAGCGGTCACCCAATTAAAAATTGCTAAACAAAAGTATATATTTGTAGAATTTAGACACCCCAGGGTATTTATTTAGTAGTATTTAGACACATTGGGCTAGATTACAAATGTCGCACTAACGTTAGCATGCGCAATATAAGAATATTGTGGCTGCGGTAAATTGCGCACACATATCACAAGTTCAAAGGTATATTGTATATGGCCATCAGTGGTCACCAACCAGTGGTCTGTGGACCACTGGTGGTCCACGAGGAGATGTTGGTGGTCCTTGACACCATAAAGAAGGAATTAATCTCCTCTGATGGTGTCACCACCGTCGTGCCACAACTCCCTACAGCTGGACATCAGTAAAAACCGACGGAGGAGTTAAATTACAATCTCCCTATGCACGTTGCGTAGTACTGCGCAACTTGCGTAGCTAGATTGTATTTTTAACTCCTTCCGCCCGGGGTGCTGCTCAGAGGAAGATGCTTCCATTCTAAAGCCAGCAGAGGCTGATATAGTCTTGGCTTAAAATAGTGGAATTAATGTATAAAAAAAAAGAAAATCTTTAAAACAAATTCTCTCATATTAATTTTTTTCTTCCCTTTACCTGTCTCTTTGTAGTAGTTTTCCTAATTCCTTCAGATGGACTTACATTACTGTTTGTCTTCCTCCCATCCATCTTCTTTTTTTTTTTATTAAATATTAATTATTTTTCATTCTAATAATTTTCCTGCGCACAAAGCCATTCCACCTGAATTCCAGTAATTGCCATCCAGCAGATCAGCCATATCCCACCAGTATTATAGTAATTGCCAGTAACATTAAAAGCTTTCTGATATAAACTTAATTTATGACTCCAATGTCTGCCCATTATCATAAGTAGTTTTGAATTATTCCTAACTGGGGAGATAACTTGGAAGCCTTGTGGTCCTTTTAAACAAAATTCTTTTTTCCCACTTTCTGCCTCTCTGTTTCCAGCTCAACAGTTGGCACTCACCCTTCATCTGTCATTTGTAAGTATTCAGTTAGTTAATTCCAAAAAATAATTCTTAAAAATGTGTAAATATATACATAATGTAAACTTAGCTATAGTTATACTAATTATGTACAGTATGTGTGTGTGTATATATATATATATATATATATATATATATATATATATATATATATATATATATATAGTTTGTACCTTTTTTTTAACAAAAAATCATGTTGGTGCTCCACGCGATTTAAAATTGTGATTTTAGTGGTCCCTGAGGTCCGAAGGGTTGGCATCCCCTGCTCTAGGCCATGTATTTGACTGCAAAGGGCTACAAAATATGTGTGTCTAAATAATAATTATATAATAATATTTAATAACGTGTTTTACTGTGTATTATTTCACATTCCAATGTTCTTCACATACAGGAAAATTTTATTTTTATTTTAAATACATATTTCTATATATATATCTGTTTATGCCTATACCTATATATCTATAGAAACAGAGAGACATTTTACATTAACATTATCAGATATATATAGAAATATATATTTAATAATAAAAATGAAAGAAAATTCTATGTGAAGAACATTGGAATGTAAAATATGCATAGCGCACTTTGGGTTTCAAGCTTTATTAAACAACTTTGTTCTCTTGGTATTATTTCTCAATCCCTTTAATTTTGTGACTTTGTGTTTAATAGTTGCTTTTCCTCTTTTGCTGAAGGTAATTTGTTGAGATTACATAGGTATTGTTATTATTATTACTTTTATTATTATTATCAGGTATTTGTAGAGCGCTAACATGTTCTATGAACATAGGTGGTATATAAAAAACAACTACAGGGATCAAATGGGTAGAGGGTCCTGCCGAGAGTTGCACTGTTGTAGTCGGCTCTTATGAAGGTGGACTACAAACAGCTGGGCTCATAGGCTTACATGCTATGGATTTAAGGGGATAGCAGTGAAGGTAGGAAGGTTAGTGTAGGTTGTATGCGTCCCTGAATAGTAGAGTCTTCAGGGAGCACTTGAATCTTTTAAAACTAGGGGAGAGTCTTGTGGAGCGAGGCAGAGAGTTCCATAAGATGGGAGCCAGTCTGGAGAAGTCCTGTAAACGGGAGTGTGATGAGGTAACAAGAGAGGAGGAGAGTAGGAGGTCATGAGCAGAGCAAAGGGGACAGGAGGGAGAGTATCTATAGACAAGGTCTTAGATATAGGGGGGAGCAGTGCAGTTGAGGTCTTTGTATGTCAGAGTGAGAATTTTGTGTTTAATAATAGAGGCAAGAGGAAGCCAGGGAAGGGATTGGCAGAGAGGTGCAGCAGATGAAAAGCGACGTGTAAGGAAGATGAGCCTGGCAGAGGCATTCATTATGGATTGTAAAGGAGCTAGGTGGCAGCTGGGGAGACCAGAGAGGACAGAGTTGCAGTAATCAAGGCATGAAAGGATGAGAAAGTAGATTAAAATCTTAGTTATGTCTTGTGTAAGGAAATGTCTAATTTTAGAGATGTTTTTAAGGTGGAAGCAGCAGACTTTAGCCAAGGACTGAATGTGAGGAGTGAAAGAAAGATCTGAGTCAAATGTGACCCCGAGACATCGGGCATGTGGGGTAGGAGTAATGATGGAGTTATCGACAGTTAAAGAGAGATGGGGGCTGGAGATTTTGGAAGAAGGGGGAAAATAAGGAGGTCAGTTTTGTAGAGATTTAGCTTGAGGTAGTGAGAGGACATCTAGGAAGAGATGTGAGCAAGACAGTTATTGACACGGGTTAGCAAGGAAAGAGATAGGTGTCATTGTACTACAAATGATATTGGAAACCGTGGGACTTTATTAGGGAACCTAATGATGACGTGTAGATTGAGAAGAGTAGGGGACCGAGGACAGAGCCTTGCGGTACCCCGACAGAAAGTAGTGACGGGGCAGAGGAGGCGCCAGAGAAGGCTACACTAAATTTACGGTTTGACAGGTAGGAAGAGAACCATGAGAGGGCTGTGTCACAGATGCCGAAGGATTGGAGGGTTTGAAGCAAAAGAGGGTGGTCAACAGTATCAAAGGCTGCGGACAGATCAAGGAGGATAAGCAGAGAGAAGTGGCCTTTTAATTTTGCTGTAAGTAGGTCGTTGGTAACCTAAATTCTGTACATACATGTTCTCAGTAATGCTTTGGTGGAAAATATATTTTCACATTCACGGCCAGATTATAAATGGAGGGCAAAATATTGCTTTCGCTAATGTGCGCTGGTATCACGGGTAAGCTTGTGTTCGCATTGCACGGAAGCACTGCGGTTCCATAGACTCCAAAGGGAGCCTCGTTCTCATGCTGTGAGACATGGCATGAGAACTAGCACAGTGAAGGGGGTAAGTCGAGCAGCGATGGGCAGCAAATATAAATATAAATGTATATTCTTATATATACATATAAACACAAAAATATATATGTATATAAGCATATACATATATATTTTCAGGGAGCACACAGTTCCCATAGACTGCAATGTAAAGGCACTTTTCAGTGCTGGTTTTTTTTTCTAACACCGCCCAACCGCCAACTTTAGCCCCCATAAACTGCCTAGTGCAGTTATATATTTTTTATTTTTAAAGTTAACTATACATATTTTTTGGTGTCTGTTGGGGCACATTTAAAGGGACATAATACTCATATGCTACATCACTTGAAACTGATGCAGTATAACTGTAAAAAGCTGACAGGAAAATATCACCTGAGCATCTCTATGTAAAAAAGGAAGATATTTTACCTCACAATCTCCTCAGCTCACCAGAGTAAGTTCTGTGTAAAAAGTTATACTCAGCTGCTCCCAGCTGCAGGTAAAAAAATTAAAAAAATGAAGAAATGAACAGCAGCCAATCAGCATCAGCAGTGCTGAGGTCATGAACTCTTACTGTGATCTCATGAGATTTGACTTAACTCTCATGAGATTTCATAGTAAGCTTCCTTTACCTGATTGGTGAAATAATATGAGAGTGCACGAAGCTCATCCTTTCAGTTGTCCCGGGACAGACATACTAATATGCTGCTTAGAAATCCTTTACAATGGGAGGTGGCTACTGAGGAACTTTTGAGGTAAAATATCTTTCTTTTTTACATAGAGATGTTCAGGTTATATTTTCTAATCAGCTTTTTACAGCTATGCTGCATCACTTTCAAGTGTTTAAACATTTGGGTATTATGGCCCTTTAAAAAATTAACTAGAGGTCTGATCTGAGCTAATTGCTACCATAAGCTCCCGGTAGCAATAGCCACTTCTAATTTAGCACTCCACTTGTAATTTAGTCCTCATTTTGTTGACTCACTATGAGTGGGGTTGGATATCAAATGTTTGTGAGCATGTGGTATACCAGAAATCAATTAATCATTTAAACAAACACATGAGCAGGTGATAAATGATTAACCAAAATAACAGTTTAATGTTTCAGATCTCAAGGAAATAGTTTGCATATCTGCCTTATCATGACTTACAGGAATGGTTAAATTAAAAGAGAAATTCACATGAGTACATTTGCTTCTAGTTAATACTGTAGAAGTGTCAGTATTAGCTTCTACTATGCACTTGCCACACAGAGCATACTAAGTAAAAATGTTTATATTCAAACTTCAAACCCACTTGGGTATTTCAGTTTTTAATATACCCTTCAATTATATAAAAATAAATATCTTAAAGTGATTGTAAATCCTAGTATTGGAACAAATAAAGGGGACTTTCATTCATGAAGTATAAAATAAATCATGCTGAAAACTCGAACGCTATTTTGCTGAGAGGTGACGTTTCCACCTCTAAGCCAATAGCCGTGTGGGCTATCTAGCTTGGTGCCAGCTGGGATGCACGGCTAATGGCTGAGAGGTGTAAACGTCAACTGACAGCAAATAGTGTTCTGCCATATGCTGCCTGAGCAGCTCAGTGCAGTGAACGCTTTCAACAAATAAAGAAATTTTCAGCATGAAGTATTTTATACTTCATGAATGAAAGTCCCCTTTATTTGTTCCAATTGTAAATCCTAGCGTTTCACAACGCTAGGATTTACAATCACTTTAAATTCTAGCTATTATTTATTTCTAATAATTTATAACTTTTGCCATGCATTATGCATGACGTTATACATCAAAATGTACTCAGTAGCTAAGCCTATCACCAATTGGCGCCCATTTATAAAAAAAATTCCATGTTTACGGTTGCTGGCTTGCGTGAGTGTACTGATGCAGGTTTATTAATGGTGCCATTAGCTGGTTTATGGGAGAAAGCTGAGGGACAAGTGTAGAAATTGTTCATGATTGATCATTGACTGGCAGTTCTATAGCCTAAAAAATAATTTGTTACACATCTTCTTGAGAAATAATAAATAATTATTTAAAAATAAGATTAAACGGACACTGAACCCAATTTTTTTCTTCCGTGATTCAGATAGAGCATACAATTTTAAGCAACTTTCTAATTTACTGCTATTATCAGATTTTCTTCATTCTCTTGGAATCTTTATTTGAAAATCAAGAATGTAATTTTAGATGTCGCCCCATTTTTGGTGAACAACCTGGGTTGTTCTTGCTGATTGGTGGATAAATTCACTCACCAATAAACAAGTGTTGTCCAGAGTTCTGAACCAAAAATTGGCTGGCTCCTTAGCTTAGATGCCTTCATTTTCAAACAAAGATAGCAAGAGAACGAAGAAAAAATGATAATAAGAGTAAATTAGAAAGTTGCTTAAAATTGCATGCTCTATTTGAATCACAAAAGAAATAATTTGAGTTCAGTGTCCCTTTAAGAATATTGCAAAAATAAATAGCAAATATTGAACAGTGTATTGTTGTAAATATAGTGCAGTATGGTGATGGGGACGTCCTGTGCCCCTACGTATGCAAATATATACCTGGGCTGGTGGGAATAAACCATAGTGTTTCATTACACCCTTAATCGATTTACACAACATATTACCCACTGGTCCAGGTATATAGATGACATCTTTTTTGTATGGGAGGGCTCGATTGAACTCTTATTGGAATTTATTTCTATTCTCAACACAAATCCGTTAGGGTTATATCTCACAATGGTAACTCATATGCATAAAGTAGAATTTTTGGATCTAACTATTAGAAAGGTTGAACATCATTTGGAAACAGATACATATAGAAAGCCCACATCAACAAATAATATTCTATGTGCAGACAGTTACCATCATCCAAACACCATTAAAAGCTTACCAGTAGGTGAGTACCTGAGGATTCATAGAAATAGTTCCACTATAGAATCTTTTAACAAAGCAGCGAAAGATCTAAGAACAAGATTACTTCAGAGGATATTTAAAAAAAAAGCCTTAGCGAGAGCTTACAATAAGGCTTCAAGGAAAAATAGACCAGAACTTTTAATGCCTAAAGGTATCGAAAATACTAACCCCCTCAGGTTTATATCTACATATACAAGCCAGAGTTCTTCTATCTCCAATATAATACAGAAACACAGGTATGCTTTAAAAGCTAACAAACAATTACAGACAGTTATTCCAGAGAAACCACTGTTTACATACAGAAGGGTCAATAATCTTAGTGACTGCCACTTTGAACAGAAATGCTAAAAAAACACATTATACAAAGGGTCAATTGCATGTGACTGCTGTAAGTTATGCCAATATATGATAAAGAAGAAACCATAATTGATAGGTTTCAAAAGAAATGGACTATCAATAATGATATAAACTGTAAAAGTACTAACGTGGTATATTGTATATCATGTGACTGTAATTTAGTTTACGTAGGAATGACTACCAGATGTCTTCGAAGAAGAATGACAGAGCATTTAAGCAATATTAGGATGGCCAAAAAAGACACTGAGAAAGGCAAGAAAATAACTAGTGCTGCCAGACATTTTTTACAACATCATAATGGCAACACTCAAGCTTTTAAATGCTGGGACCTAGAGAATCTGAAACCTGGGATTAGAGGGGGAGATACTGAACAGACATTATTAAAAAAGGAAGCCAGATGGATCTTTAGACTCAACTCTGTAATGCCTTACGGCATGAATGAAAACAACAATTTCTGGGTTTATCTTTAGCAGTGCTAACCATTGATAAGATTATGTATTCTAATAAGGCTGGCTATAGCTGTGAAAAAAATTCATTAATAGAAATGAGTACAAAAATTAAAGTATATCATTATCTATTTATAATCTTCACTACTAACCTATTAGACACTATATAGGCTATGTCTCACAACAACTGAACCATTTCTTAGGTTTATGGCCTGTTTTAGCTCAATAGATATAATGTAGCACTTCAAATGAACCCATAACAGGGGCGTATTAAGGCATAGGCTAACGAGACCGGTGCCTAGCGTGACAGATTTTTAAGGGGCAGCAGAATTTTGAGTCCCTAGGGCCACTCTACTTAACTCAGGGCCGGGTGGCTAAATCAACCAATTACAAATTACTTAAATGGCTGGCCCAGCTATTGCTATCCTATGGGATTGTATGTGGGTGCACATGACGTTGTGACAGTGGAGGCAGAGCTCACTTGCGCAGCCTGGCCTGGACTAAGAGGGAATGCGGTATTCTTCCTGGTTCCACCGCATGATTGAGACTCACACAGACTACACAGTGCAGTGTGCACTACACCGTGACCACTGTGAAACAGCATATGCCTTTCTCCTTTCAATACATCTTCATTAGGCATTAAAATACTTAAACGGATTAGTCACTAAATACTTGTACATTTACTGTTTGTCTATCTGTCATACATGCAAAGAATAAGTATTTATTGCTGAATCTATACAACTATGTGACTTAAAACACATATGTTGTATGCATTTAATACATTCAGAAACAATACAAGTATATACTTTATTATGATTGTATCATGTGACTTTATCCCCTAGGATACAATTCATAAACCTATCATAACTCCTGTTGTATTTTTTAAGTACTTTTAAAAGCCAGTTTGTATATTCATTAAACATTTATCCAAGCAGATATTTTGCTTAAATAACTGTCAATCAACAAAGAAGATGTTTAAGGCCTTAAACCTGGGGTGGGGTGGGGGGGCAGCAGAATTTTGAGTGCCTAGGGCAGCACAAAACCTAAATACGCCCCTGACCCATAATATGATGTGCACACCGAATGGGCAACCATAGTAGAATGTCTATAATTTTAATGGTGTTGTGGATTATATAGAGAAACATTTGAATACCTTCATAGAGACCTTTATCCACAACCATTATCACTTTAAGACGAGTGTGAGCCTCATTTTTAGCTGTATATTAATATACAAATTCAATCACATCCCAAACAGGTTAGCAATCGTATATGCTATGACTGCAATATATATGAAACACTTACAGCTCAAGATCGTCTATTTTCGGGTGTGCATGTCATATAGATATTATTGTTGTTCCGTGTTAAGCATATCTCATCTGTACCAATTATTGCTCTTCCCATTAGCGGAATACATAAGCAGCCTCTATTGACATAATGAAATTCTAAATATACGCAAACTGTAATGCATGTATGTATGACGTTATTAACATTTTTCTAAGTATCACTTATGACAATTGCGCTAACATGTAGTGATAACTTTTTGACACTATGGAGTATTATGGATCTTCCTAACTGAACAGGTCACATATGGGATACATTTAACCGTGAGAATGGGGGTATGGTTAGGGAGATTACTGTCAATGATAGTTTAAATCAGTGTCAGCGTCATAAACAATCGATCACAACAGCGATAGGGGTTTGTCTCAAAAGAAGAATTCTATTGGGGCATTCGCTTCCCATCTTGTCCAATCAAAATGAATGCAACATAGAATTATACTATCGTGAGAGAAACTTATCATCTTTGGTTAATATAGGGGCAAGCTGTAATAAGCTCATGGGATTGGAGCAATACATTTTACTTACAGGTTTAAAAAGAGGCTGCAACAGATAATCGGCTTGTCAATTTGTTGAACAAAAATCACATTGAGAAAGGCCGTGTAACGGTCGAAACGTGTTTGTGTAACATTAATTCTTTTATTAATCTTCATTCACTATAGTCCTTGCTCGGTTGTGCTGTGTTTTGTTACCCCTGGCACCTGATGCCGACGTTTCCCGTTATCGGCCAGGAACACAGGGGGGTGACATTCAGTGTAGCTGGCCAGTTTCTTTGGTGTTTGTTTGTTATTTAGTCCTTATAGTGGGTAAATATTTAGGTGATGTGTTTCACTTTTCTATACTATTTTTATATTGCTAGAATAAAGTATGTATTTTAAGTAATTACCATTCACACATATGTTAGCTGTGTTTACAGCATTATACACAATTGATAGGAGCAAGAGTGCTTTTCTTTCCCTTATCTTTATACAAAACAGATTATTGTCTTGATCATATGCCAGAGCTGTAGTATATCTGTTATCAATAGCATCCAGACTGCCATCTCAATTACTCAAAAGTCCACAGGCTCAAGCACTAAGGCAGTTCCTACAAAGTAGAATCAGTTATGGCGTTCTAGAGTAGCTGCTAAAATACAGTAGGGACAGTATTCTATGAGACTGTTGTGCCATTAGAAACAATTGTACAGGTGGTTTTAGTTGTCATAAATTTACTTTTAGGAAGACAAAACCAGTTTTAGAGAATCCAGTAATAAGTTATCCTCTTCATTTAATTAACCTTAAATACCACTTACTTGATCGCCAATACAAATCAATCTTCTTCTACTGACCTGATACCCCCCAGAAATATCACTTCCGCTGCTGATGAAATCAGCCCCCCCCCAAAAAAAATAACCCTAACTCTTAGTAAACTGATCTCCCTCTGTTAACCCTTACCACCCATCAAGTGACATGCTTCCTACTGCTATTATCCAAACAGGGATCCAAAATCACTAAATCTGGCATTAACTTAAAAATCCCACAATTATGCATACTGGTAATCCCACATACTTCACACACTATACTTCCTTTGGTAAACCATTATCTACACACCTCATAAATCTAGCACCCCTTATATGTTGTTTAATATGTTGTTTAATATGATCAGATGAGGAAGTGTGCTCAATGAGCCCACCCATGTTTAACTAGTCTTGACCAATTATTTTCATATAGCATGGACCATAATGTGTCAACAATCAACAATAAGACATGCCAATGCTGTTAACCAGGAGAGGCTGAAACAACACTGGAATTTAATCATCACATGACTAGAAGGGAATATATTATCCTGGCACCCTAAACCAATTAATTGGGCTTTATCCCTCTCATGTATTGGAACAAGTGAAAAGCAGCACTCATAATTTGAATAAAATACCATATTGCATGTTATTGGAAGCTACTCAGTTGTTGATATATTAAAAGAGGATGATTTAATCTAATGTATTATGATTATAAAATGCTTATGCATTAATGAGAGAAATGGAACCATAAAGTCTTGTGAACCCAACTCTCTAGATTTATTTTGACTAATTTTAAGTAAATAATAAAGACACAATATGAACACAGGAGTGGATATTGGCAGTCTTATATTGTACATGAATGTGTATCTGTCTTTGTCTCCACCCTCTCCTGCCCAAGTCTTGGCATTACTCACTGAAATACTTACTTAACCTCTGCACTAGACACAGCTGTACATTCTACACTACACCGCTCTGAGCATACTAACGTTTAGTCAAGACAGTTTTCTCTATACCTTCAAACATGTTGTCTTACTGCTGTAGATCACAAAAAAGGTCTCATATAACTAAATTGATTCACTACAGATTTATGTTATGGTCTTTCACTTTTTTTTATCTAAATAAACATATTATTCTCATGAATAGATCTCTATCCCCAAATGCCTCTTATCTACTTTCAAATTCATACTCTTGACACCCTGATCCTCTCCCTTCCAGAATGACAGCCAACAATCTTTACAATTTAAGATGGAAAAAACAAAACATTAGGTACGACTCTAGTTTACATCATAACTTCAATTATTCCTCTTCTACCTCCTTCCAGTTCAGAGGCAGAAAAATCTGTACTTCACGTATCCAAGCTAACCCTGTTTTTTTTAGCCAATATCTAAGGAAACTCACCAATGCAATTAATAATAAATGCCTTTGCCAAACTTGTCTACTTCACCCATTTTACATCCTACTCTACTATATCCTTTTCCATTCACTTGTATATATATTTTTAGAATCAAATGCAAATTCTAATTTAAAGAGACAGAGAAAACTTTGATGCTCAACAGCTTTTGAAACCATAACAGTTAAAAATAACAACCAATCAGAAAAGAAATAAAAGTGTTCAGTCCAAAAATGACAAATCAGCAAATACAAGTGACAATTTAGTAACCAGCAAATAGTCTATTTTCTTCTTTTCTTTGTAATGCTTATCTTGAAGAGTCATATCATAGTAAACAGGAGCAAGAAGAAACAATACAATAATAGATCACAGAAATAACAATTTCTGGATGAGTTGAAAATGTGTATTCGATTGTAGACTTAAAGGGACATTAAACCCCAAAACAGAATTTATGCTTACCTGATAAATTACTTTCTCCAACGGTGTGTCCGGTCCACGGCGTCATCCTTACTTGTGGGAATATCTCTTCCCCAACAGGAAATGGCAAAGAGTCCCAGCAAAGCTGGCCATATAGTCCCTCCTAGGCTCCGCCCACCCCAGTCATTCGACCGACGGACAGGAGGAAAAATATAGGAGAAACCATATGGTACCGTGGTGACTGTAGTTAGAAAAAATAATTAATCAGACCTGATTAAAAAACCAGGGCGGGCCGTGGACCGGACACACCGTTGGAGAAAGTAATTTATCAGGTAAGCATAAATTCTGTTTTCTCCAACATAGGTGTGTCCGGTCCACGGCGTCATCCTTACTTGTGGGAACCAATACCAAAGCTTTAGGACACGGATGAAGGGAGGGAGCAAATCAGGTCACCTAAACGGAAGGCACCACGGCTTGCAAAACCTTTCTCCCAAAAATAGCCTCCGAAGAAGCAAAAGTATCAAATTTGTAAAATTTGGCAAAAGTGTGCAGTGAAGACCAAGTCGCTGCCTTACATATCTGATCAACAGAAGCCTCGTTCTTGAAGGCCCATGTGGAAGCCACAGCCCTAGTGGAGTGAGCTGTGATTCATTCAGGAGGCTGCCGTCCGGCAGTCTCGTAAGCCAATCGGATGATGCTTTTAAGCCAAAAAGAAAGAGAGGTAGAAGTCGCTTTTTGACCTCTCCTTTTACCAGAGTAGACGACAAACAGAGAAGATGTTTGTCTGAAATCTTTTGTAGATTCTAAATAGAATTTTAGAGCACGGACTACGTCCAAATTGTGTAACAAACGTTCCTTATTTGAAACTGGATTCGGACACAAAGAAGGTACAACTATCTCCTGGTTAATATTTTTGTTAGAAGCAACCTTTGGAAGAAAACCAGGCTTAGTATGCAAAACCACCTTATCTGCATGGAACACCAGATAGGGCGGAGTACACTGCAGAGCAGATAACTCTGAAACTCTTCTAGCAGAAGAATTAGCAACCAAAAACAAAACTTTCCAAGATAACAACAATATCAATGGAATGTAGAGGTTCAAACGGAACCCCTTGAAGAACTGAAAGAACTAAATTTAAACTCCAGGGAGGAGTCAAAGGTCTGTAAACAGGCTTGATCCTAACCAGAGCCTGAACAAATGCTTGAACATCTGGCATAGCTGCCAGTCGTTTGTGTAGTAAGACAGAAAAAGCAGAAATCTGTCCCTTTAGAGAACTTGCAGATAATCCTTTATCCAAACCTTCTTGCAGAAAGGAAAGAATTTTAGGAATTTTAATCTTATTCCAAGGTAATCCCTTGGATTCACACCAGCAGATATATCTTTTCCATATCTTATGGTAAATCTTTCTAGTTACCGGTTTTCTGGCCTGAACCAGAGTATCAATCACAGAATCTGAAAACCCACGCTTTGATAGAATCAAGCTTTCAATCTCCAAGCCGTCAGCTGGAGGGAGACCAGATTTGGATGTTCGAATGGACCCTGAACAAGAAGGTCCTGTCTCAAAGGTAGCTTCCATGGTGGAACCGATGACATATTCACCAGGTCTGCATACCAAGTCCTGCGTGACCACGCAGGGGCTATCAAGATCACCGAGGCCCTCTCCTATTTGATCCTGGCTACCAGCCTGGGAATGAGAGGAAACGGTGGAAACACATAAGCTAGGTTGAAGGTCCAAGGCGCTACTAGTGCATCCACTAGAGTCGCCTTGGGATCCCTGGATCTGGACCCGTAGCAAGGAACTTTGATTTTCAGACGAGACGCCATCAGATCCATGTCTGGAATGCCCCATAGTTGCGTCAACTGGGCAAAGATCTCCGGGTGGAGTTCCCACTCCCCCGGATGGAATGTCTGAAGACTCAAATAATCCGCTTCCCAGTTTTCCACACCTGGAATGTGGATCGCAGATAGGTGGCAGGAGTGAATCTCCGCCCATTGTATTATTTTGGTCACTTCTTTCATCGCCAGGGAACTCCTTGTTCCCCCCTGATGATTGAGATACGCAACAGTCGTCATGTTGTCTGATTGGAATCTTATGAATCTGGCCTTTGCTAGCTGAGGCCAAGCCTTGAGAGCATTGAATATCGCTCTTAGTTCCAGAATGTTTATCGGGAGAAGAGACTCTTCTCGAGACCATAGTCCCTGAGCTTTCAGGGATTCCCAGACCGCGCCCCAGCCCACTAGGCTGGCGTCGGTCGTGACGATGACCCACTCTGGACTGCGGAAGCTCATTCCCTGGGATAGGTGATCCTGGGTTAGCCACCAACGGAGTGAGTCTCTGGTCTTCTGATCTACTTGAATCACTGGAGACAAGTCTGTATAATCCCCATTCCACTGTTTCAGCATGCACAGTTGTAATGGTCTCAGATGAATTCACGCAAAAGGAACTATGTCCATTGCCACAACCATCAACCCTACTACTTCCATGCACTGAGCTATGGAAGGACGTGGAACAGAATGAAGAACTTGACAAGCGCTTAGAAGTTTTGACTTTCTGACATCTGTCAGAAAGATCTTCATTTCTAAGGAATCTATTATTGTTCCCAAGAAGGGAACTCTGGTTGACGGAGACAGAGAACTTTTTTCTATGTTCACCTTCCATCCGTGAGATCTGAGAAAGGCCAGAACGATGTCTGTATGAGCCTTTGCTTTTGAAAGGGACGACGCTTGTATTAGAATGTCGTCCAAGTATGGTACTACTGCAATGCCCCTCGGTCTTAGAACCGCTAGAAGGGACCCGAGTACCTTTGTGAAAATCCTTGGAGCAGTGGCTAATCCGAATGGGAGGGCCACAAACTGGTAATGTTTGTCCAGAAAGGCGAACCTTAGGAACTGATGATGTTCTTTGTGGATAGGAATATGTAGGTACGCATCCTTTAGATCTACGGTAGTCATAAATTGACCTTCCTGGATAGTGGGTAGAATCGTTCGAATGGTTTCCATTTTGAACGATGGTACCCTGAGAAATTTGTTTAGGATCTTTAAATCCAGAATTGGTCTGAACGTTCCCTCTTTTTTGGGAACTACGAACAGATTTGAGTAAAATCCCATTCCTTGTTCCGTCATTGGTACGGGGTGTATCACTCCCATCTTTAACAGGTCTTCTACACAATGTAAGAACGCCTGTCTCTTTATTTGGTTTGAGGATAAGTGAGACATGTGGAACCTTCCCTTTGGGGGTAGTTCCTTGAATTCCAGAAGATAACCCTGAGAAACTATTTCTAGCATCCAGGGATCCTGAACATCTCTTGCCCAAGCCTGAGCAAAGAGAGAGAGTCTGCCCCCCACTAGATCCGGTTCCGGATCGGGGGCTACTCCTTCATGCTGTTTTGTTAGCAGCGGCAGGCTTCTTGGCCTGCTTACCCTTGTTCCAGCCTTGTATCGGTTTCCATGCTGGTTTGGACTGTGAGGTATTACCCTCTTGCTTAGAGGATGCAGAATTAGAGCCCGGTCCGTTCCTGAAATTACGAAAGGAACGAAAATTAGACTTATTCTTGGCCTTGAAAGGCCTATCTTGTGGGAGGGCGTGACCCTTTCCCCCAGTGATGTCTGAGATAATCTCTTTCAATTCTGGTCCAAAGAGAGTTTTACCCTTGAAGGGGATGTTAAGCAATTTTGTCTTGGATGATACATCCGCTGACCAAGACTTTAGCCAAAGCGCTCTGCGCGCCACAATTGCAAACCCTGAATTTTTCGCCGCTAATCTAGCTATTTGCAAAGCGGCATCTAAAATAAAAGAGTTAGCCAACTTAAGTGTGTGAACTCTGTCCATAACCTCCTCATATGGAGTCTCTCTACTGAGCGACTTTTCTAGTTCCTCGAACCAGAACCACGCTGCTGTAGTGACAGGAACAATGCACGAAATGGGTTGAAGAAGGTAACCTTGCTGTATAAAAATCTTTTTAAGCAAACCCTCCAATTTTTTATCCATAGGATCTTTGAAAGCACAATTATCCTCGATAGGAATAGTAGTGCGCTTGTTTAGAGTAGAAACTGCCCCCTCGACCTTAGGGACTGTCTGCCATAAGTCCTTTCTGGGGTCGACCATAGGAAATAATTTCTTAAATATAGGAGGGGGAACAAAAGGTATGCCGGGCTTCTCCCATTCCTTATTCACTATGTCCGCCACCCACTTGGGTATAGGAAAAGCGTCGGGGTGTACCGGAACCTCTAGGAACTTGTCCATCTTGCATAATTTTTCTGGAATGACCAGGTTGTCACAATCATCCAGAGTAGATAACACCTCCTTAAGTAGTGCGCGGAGATGTTCTAATTTAAATTTAAATGTCACAACATCAGGTTCAGCCTGTTGGGAAATTTTTCCTGAATCTGAAATTTCCCCATCTGACAAAACCTCCCTCATGGCCCCTTCAGATTGGTGTGAGGGTATGACAGAACAATTATCATCAGCGCCCTCCTGCTCTTCAGTGTTTAAAACAGAGCAATCGCTCTTTCTCTGATATGCAGGCATTTTGGATAAAATATTTGCTATGGAGTTATCCATTACAGCCATCAATTGTTGCATGGTAATAAGCATTGGCGCGCTAGAAGTACTAGGGGCCTCCTGCGTGGGCAAAACTGGCTTAGACACAGAAGGAGATGATGTAGAACCATGTCTACTCCCTTCATCTGAGGAATTATCTTGGGCAATTTCATTATCTGTGGCAGTACTGTCCTTACTTTGTTTGGACGCTATGGCACAATTATCACACAATTTTGAAGGGGGAGACACATTGGCTTTCATACATATAGAACATAGCTTATCTGAAGGCACAGACATGTTAAACAGGCTTAAACTTGTCAATAAAGCACAAAAACCGTTTTAAAACAAAACCGTTACTGTCTCTTTAAATTTTAAACAGAGCACACTTTATTACTGAATATGTGAAAAAATATGAAGGAATTGTTCAAAATTTACCAAAATTTCACCACAGTGTCTTAACCCCTTAACGACACATGTCGTACAGGGTACGTCGCACACAACCTGGTCTTTAAAGACCAGCGACGTACCCTGTACGACATTAGGGTTTAAAGCGGCTAGAAGCGATCCTGATCGCTTCCAGCCGCTTTCCGGTTATTGCAGTGATGCCTCGACATCGAGGCATCCTGCAATAACGCTCCTTGGCCATCCGATGCAGAGAGAGCCACTCTGTGGCCCTCTCTGCACCGTACATCGATGGCCGGTATCGTTGGTGGGTGGGAGCCAGTCTGGGAGGCGGGTGGGCGGCCAACGATGGGCCGTGTGATGTGGAGGGGGGCGGGATCGTGGGCGGGATCGCGGGCGCGCGCGCACAGGAGCGCGCGCGTGCACAGGGCACGCGCATGGGAGCCGGGAACCGGTAGGGAGCGGGTGGGGACCGCTACACTACGGAAGAAATGTGAAGCAAAAGTGGGGAAAATAAATAAATATAAAAAATGCCCTAAGGGATCACGGAGGGAGGGAGGTGGGGGGCAAGCTACACTACAGATTTTTTTTTAAAAAAATAATAAAAAAATATATTTTATTGTAAACTGGGTACTGGCAGACAGCTGCCAGTACCCAAGATGGCTACTAATACGTTAGAGGGGGAGGGTTAGAGAGCTGTTTGAGGGGGGATCAGGGAGGTTGGGGGCTAAGGGGGGATCCTAAACATTAGCATATGTAAATATGCAAAAAAAAATAAAAAAAAAAATTGAAATACCTTTTATTTTAGTACTGGCAGACTTTCTGCCAGTACTTAAGATGGCGGGGACAATTGTGGGGTGGGGGAGGGAAGAGAGCTATTTGGGAGGGATCAGGGGGGGTGATATGTCAGGTGGGAGGCTGATCTCTACATTAAAGCTAAAATTAACCCTGCAAGCTCCCTACAAGCTCCCTAATTAACCCCTTCACTGCTGGGCATAATCCATGTGTGGTGCGCAGCTGCATTTAGTGGCCTTCTAATTACCAAGAAGCAACGCCAAAGCCATATATGTCTGCTATTTCTGAACAAAGGGGGTCACAGAGAAGCTTTTACAACCATTTGTGCCATAATTGCACAAGCTGTTTGTAAATAATTTCAGTGAGAAACCTAAAATTGTGAAAAATTTTACGTTTTTTTTCATTTGATCTCATTTGGCGGTGAAATGGTGGCATGAAATATACCAAGATGGGCCTAGATCAATACTTGGGGTTGTCTACTACACTACACTAAAGCTAAAATTAACCCTAGAAGCTCCCTACATGCTCCCTAATTAACCCCTTCACTGCTGGGCATAATACACGTGTGGTGCACAGCGGTATTTAGCGGCCTTCTAATTACCCAAAAGCAACGCCAAAGCCATATATGTCTGCTATTTCTGAACAAAGGGGATCCCAGAGAAGTGTTTACAACCATTTATGCCATAATTGCACAAGTTGTTTGTAAATAATTTCAGTGAGAAACCTAAAGTTTGTGAAAAAATTTGTGAAAAAGTGAACAATTTTTTTTATTTGATCTCATTTGGCGGTGAAAGGGTGGCATGAAATATACCAAAATGGGCCTAGATCAATACTTTGGGATGTCTGCTAAAAAAAAATATATACATGTCAATAGATATTCAGGGATTCCTGAAAGATATCAGTGTCCCAATGTAACTAGCGCTAATTTTGAAAAAAAGTGGTTTGGAAATAGCAAAGTGCTACTTGTATTTATTGCCCTATAACTTGCAAAAAAAGCAAAGAACATGTGAACATTGGGTATTTCTAAACTCAGGACAAAATTTAGAAACTATTTAGCATGGGTGTTTTTTGGTGGTTGTAGATTTGTAACAGATTTTGGGGGTCAAAGTTAGAAAAAGTGTGTTTTTTCCATTTTTTCCTCATATTTTATAATTTTTTTTATAGTAAATTATAAGATATGATGAAAATAATGGTATCTCTAGAAAGTCCATTTAATGGCAAGAAAAACGGTATATAATATGTATGGGTACAGTATATGAGTAAGAGGAAAATTACATCTAAACACAAACACAGCAGAAATGAAAAAATAGCCCTGGTCCTTAAGGGAAAGAAATTGAAAAATGGCCTTGTCCTTAAGGGGTTAAAGCATTAAAAGTATTGCACACCAATTTTCAGAGCTTTAACCCTTAAAATAACGAAACCGGAGCCGGTTATAGATTTAACCCCTATACAGTCCCAGCTACAGCCTTTGCTGTGACTTTACCAAGCCCAGAGGGGAATACGATACCAAATGACGCCTTTTAGGAACTTTTCCAACTACTTTCAGGTCCTCACACATGCATCTGCATGTCTTGCTCTCAAAAACAACTGCGCAGTAATGGCGCGAAAATGAGGCTCAGCCTACAACTGTGAAGGCCCTTCCTGACTGGAAAAGGTGTCTAACATAGTGCCTGACGTTAAAAAAAACGTTCCCCAAGTTTATAAGTGTGAATTATCAGCATAAACATGTATAAAATGTCCAAATAAAGCAATCGATTTAGCCCATAAAAGTGTCTACCAGTTTTATAGCCCATATTAAGCCCTTTATTCTGTTTGAGACTAAGAAAATGGCTTATCGGTCCCCATGAGGGGAAATGACAGGCTTCCAGCATTACACAGTCTTGATAGAAATATGGCTAGTCATACCTTAAGCAGAAAAGTCTGCTAACTGTTTCCCCCAACTGAAGTTACTTCATCTCAACAGTCCTATGTGGAAACAGCAATCGATTTTAGTTACTGTCTGCTAAAATCATCTTCCTCTCACAAACAGAATTCTTCATCCTTTTCTGTTTCAGAGTAAATAGTACATACCAGCACTATTTTAAAATAACAAACTCTTGATAGTAGAATAAAAAACTACAACTAAACACCACAAACTCTTAACCATCTCCGTGGAGATGTTGCCTGTGCAAAGGCAAAGAGAATGACTGGGGTGGGCGGAGCCTAGGAGGGACTATATGGCCAGCTTTGCTGGGACTCTTTGCCATTTCCTGTTGGGGAAGAGATATTCCCACAAGTAAGGATGACGCCGTGGACCGGACACACCTATGTTGGAGAAAAATGTATTTCATGATTCAGATAAAGAATACAATTTTTTAAAAAGTTTCCAATTTTCTTCTATTATCAAATGTTTTTCATTCTCATGTTATTCTCTGTTGAAGAGATACCTAGGTAGGTAGCGTGCACAAGTCTGCAGCACTACATGACAGGAAATAGTGCTGCCATCTAGTGCTCCTGATAATGTATAACATTGTAGCAAACCTGATGCTATATAGTTCTGCAGACACGTGCACACTCTTGAGCTTACATTTCTGATTTTTAAATAAGGATAACAAGAAAACAAAGAAAATATGATAATAGAAGTAAATCAGAAAGTTGTTAAAAAGTTTATGTTCTATTTAAATCATGAAAGAAAAAAATTGAGTTTAATGTCCCTTTAAGGAATGTAGAGACAAAGCAGAATTCAAATCTTTGATAATAAAGATGATGCTTGGAGATGAATCCAATCTAATATACATAATTGAAAGTGGAACGTTCGGAAAAAATAAGTAATATATTAAAAAAAAATACAAAATAATTAAATATGTTAACATTTGGGGAAAATATTTGTCCCTGTGTCTTTAATAAAATCTATATTATGCAGTCAGTAAATCAGGATAATCAGAATTTTATTGCAAGGACAGAGACTTCATCTATTGCTAGTCTAAAGCTAAATCAGATCAATCCAGAAGCTGGTGCAGAATGGAGTTGATAGATTTAAAGTAGAATCATCTAAAAATTGAATCAGAGGACCAATCAGCGGCATTCAATATTTCTTGAAGAGAAACATGCTTTAAATATTCTTTAGAAGCAGCTAAACCTCTAATTGAATGATGAGAAAATGTATCTTCCACACCAGCTTGGGACATGATCAACTTTATCCCCCTAGTGATAGAAGTAGAGGTAACAGGAAGATGAGGAGAAGCATAAGATAGAAGAAGTTGATTAGAATTGGAAAGATTTCTGAAAACAGATATGTTACTTTCATACTTTTTCAAAGAACCACTCATTACTTTGGTTGAGGAGAAAAGTAATGATAGAACATGGAAGAAGACATATAATTTGGTCTATGAGTAAAAGAAAATACATCACCTTGAGGGGTAAATATTTTAAAAGAATAATAAATGGCCTTCACATGTCTAGAAGATAAAAGACAAAATAAAGCTTATAATTAAGAAGATTCAGAGCAAGGGATTTATTATTGGGCCATTAAAAAAAAAAAAATTAAATTAGCATCCCAAAAGTAGTTATATTTAGAAGAAGAGGACGTTTGAGCTTAATAGCTTTCATTAGTTTAGAAATGGTAATATGTTGACCAATTGGAGAATTATTCATTAGTTCATTACCAGCAGAAATGTCCGATTTGTAAACATTGATAGACCTATATGCTAAACCTGATTCATATAAAGAGGTTAGAAAATCAACTATCACCTAGATTACAAGTTTTGAGCGCTATAGGGAAAGTAAAGAACGCAACAAAAAGTTGCGTTATTTAAACACCTATAGCGCTGCCATTACAAGTTTTGAAAAACACTGCTTTTGTGTGCGATATGGAGATTTTAAGCTCCATACCACACACAAAACAAGCGCTGTGTTTGACGTGCTCGTGCACGCATTCCTCATAGACATCAATGGGGAGAGCCGGCAAAAAAAAGTCTAACACTTGCAATCGTGGAAACAAAAGCTCTGTAACGCAGCCCCATTGATGTCTATGGGGAAAAAGAAAAGACAGTTTAAACTTAGCACCCTAACATAAACCCAGAGTCTAAACACCCCTAATCTGCTGCCCATGACATTGCCGACACCTGCCTACAGTTATTAACCCCTAATCTGCTGCTCCTGATATCAAAGCCCCCTAAATAAAATTATTAACCCATAATCTGTGGCTCCCGATATCGTCCCTACTATACTAAAGTTATTAACCCCTATTCTGCTGCACCACAACATCACCGCAACTATATTAAAGTTATTAACCCCTATTCTGCCGCTCCCGATATTGCCGCCACCTAAATAAAGCTATTAACCCGTAAACCTCTGGCCTCCCACATCACTACCACTAAATAAACCAATTAACCCCTAAACCACCAGTCCCCCACATCGCAACAACCTAAATTAAACTATTAACCCCTAACCCTAGCGTAACCCTATCCCTAACGTAACCCTAACACCCCCTAACTTTAACATAATTAAAATAGATCTAAATTAAACTTACCATTATTAACTAAATTACCTATTAACCCCTAAACCGCAAGCCCCCCACATTGCAACAACCTAAATTAAACCCTAATCTTAACCCTTAACCCTAAACCTAACCCTAACACCCCCTAACTTTAGCATAATGAAATTCCGATTATCCTAGCTTTGTGAAGGAATAATAATCTAGATTTTATTAGAGACACAGAGACAAGTATTTTGCTAATCATTCTTTTTACTACTTATGCAGCTTTTCACAGAAATAACATATCAAAAAACACAGAAAAAGTTGAACAATATAGTGAAAACGAGAACAACCAATGCAAAGGTTGTATGCAAATGAGCTGATGAGAGTAGCCAATGAGCATACTCATAGTGCCCTTATACTGTCCACATAGTCCCAACTCCTACTCTTTCTTCTTTGATGCAAAGGGTTAGAAAGTTCATAAGGAAAGGAAAAAGGATGTTGAGAAATCCACTGAAGATGATGCAACAAATCCAGAAGAGAAACCAGGAAAACATCTTGAAACAGGAACTGGAGCGGAACAAAGATAACTTGAAGTATCTTGAGCTTGGAGTCCTTGAGGTTCTTGACCTGGAATAAGTTAGATTGAGGGAGCTGGAAAAGAAACAAACATATTAAGAACAACTTCCATATAAATATGAATAAACCTATGAGAAGGGAGAGGAGGGAAGGAAAATACTCGTCTCTGTGTCTTTAATAAAATCTAGATTATTCCTTCACAAAGCTAGGATAATCGGAATTTTATTAAAAGCACAGAGACTCCTATTTTGCTAGTTTAAAGCAAAAGTAAATCAAGTAAGGAGAGAGGAAGCAGCATTAGCAATTGGTTTAAAATAAAATTGCTTAAAAGTGTATTCTGAAGACCAGTCTGCTGCATTGAAATATCTTGGAGAGAGGAGGATTTGAGAAAGGCTTTGGAAGCTGAAGCACCTTTAACAGAGTGAGCAGAGAAAGAGTCCTCTACTCTGGACAAAAAGAGAATCCATTTTACCCATCTAGCGATAGAGGAAGAGGAGACAGGTTTCTGAGGAGGGACAAAGGAAATTAGGAGTTGAGAGGAAGAAGAGGATCTAAGAGAAGAGGTTCTAGATTTGAATTCCTTGAGGCAAGAAGCAAAACAAAGATTGGGTTGGGCAGGGAAAAAGGGATAGAAGAAAGATTTAGAAAGAGTTTTAGTTCTACATTAAATTATACAAGTTACGCCAAAAGGAGAAAACATTTTAGAATTAATGTCAATAGCTCTAACATCTGAAACCCTGTGGAAGGAAAGGAGACAGAGAAGGGTAGCCAATTTAACTGAGAGTTGTTTGAGGGAAAGATTAGGATTAGATGGGCAATTTAGCAGGAAGGAAATGACAAGATCTACATCCCAGAAAAAAATAGTATTTTGAAGAAGGAGGATTCTTGATTCTAATGGCTTTGAGAAGGTGGCAAATATGGGGGTGACGACCAATAGGAAGATCATTAATGACCAGCGGAAAAAGCGGAATGGGCATGATTAATGGAACGATAAGCAAAACCATTATTAAAGAGAGAAGATTAGTAATTAATTATTTTGGGAACAGGGGCAGAAATTGGATCCAAACTCCTTTGTGAACACCAGCCAGACCATTTGTACCAGGCTGAAATGTATGCTTTTTTGGTGCCAGGAGGCCATGATTCCTGAAGAAGGGATTTAGACCTTTATGAAAGTCCGTTGAGGGGGTCCAGGGGGCCCTGAAATTGTCCAGGCTATGAGGTTGAGGAATCCGTCCAGAAGGTGGGGATGAGGACGATCTAGAGGGTCTAATAAAATATTTGGAACTTGAGGGATGAGAAGAGGGAGGGGGAAGGAAGGAGAGCTCCAGAAGAGAGGGGTACCAGGATTGGATTGGCAAAACCGGAGTTATCAGGAGAAGGGAGATCTGGTATCTTTGAAGATGAGCGAGGGTTCTCAGAATATTGGAAAAAGGAATAGGTGTATTGAATTGGCCATGTTTGGAGGAAAGAGCCTATTGCAGAGGACTCTGGGTCCGGACGTCAACTGAAATAGGGTCTCATTTGCAAGTTGGATCTGAAAGCGAAAAGATCTATTACAATGGGACCTTTCAGAGAGGAAAGAGAGGGGAACATTTCCAAAAGTAATTTCCAATCTCTGGAGTCTTGAAGATAACAAAATCTCCAAATTGTAGAGACCAGGAATGTATTCGGCCTGGATAGAGATTTTGTTGTCCAGACAGTGGTGGACAAAGTCTTTCATGATCTCTGAAAGGGCTTTCAATTTGGTTCCACCAAAGCGGTTCAGATATCTCACGGCAGAAATGTTGTCCATGCGAAGGACCACAGATAAAGAAGAAGAAAACTCCTTATTGCAAAAGAACCCACAAGAAGTTCTTTGCAATTTATTTGATTTCTCTCCGCATTTGTCCATTTCCCAGAAGTGATAAGAGAACCACAACAGGCAGAATGGCATCTGCCTCTATAATGATGTCCAGAGCATTCCCAAAGATGACTGATAGTGGAAGGTAGCAGGCAATATTGCCTGGATGTAGGAGAGAAGAAGACCAATGATGCAAGCTAGAAGTCTCAGAGGGAAGAAAGGTCTTTTGAGCACAAGCAAAAAAAATTTCTTTATGTTGGAAATCTTGTCTTGAGGAAGACTGAGGATAGAGGAATTGGTGTCTATTTGGATACCAAAAAAAGTCAGATTTTGAGAGGGAGTAAGAGCTGATTTTTTTATTTTTTTTCCCTTGTTTATGAGAAAACACAAATTTTCTAAGAGGGAGATGGTGAGGTTGAGATGAGATAAAAGGGTAGAACGGTCTTGATTCATTATGTGGATATTGTCCATATAAATGATAAGACAAACAACTCAGAACCTTAGCCAAGCTTAGACTGGTTTCAGAATTTTCGTAAAGATCCATGGGGCAGGGGAAAGAACGAATGGGAAGCATGTGAATTGCCAAAGGATGTTGTTCCAATAGAAGCGAAAAAATCTCCTGAAATCCTGATGACGGGAACAGTCAGATAAGCATAGGTTAGATCCAAACGAACCAACCAATCTCGATCTTGGAGACAATCTCAAAGAATATGAATGCCCTCCATTGTGAAGTGTTGATAATGGACAGAGGCATTCAAATTTCTGAGACTGATCACTGGTCAAAAGAGACCATTCTTCTTTTTTGACCAGGAATAAGTTGCTTATGTAACTGTTCTTGTCCCTGACCAATTCTATAGCCTGTTTTGATGCAAGAGATGAAATTTCTGAATCTATGACTCATTTGTCTAGATTTGAGAATTTTATGGGAATTGGAAGAGATAATTGACAAGGGGTTTTGCCAAAATCTATTATGGCTCCATATATGGTTTGCAGAATCCAGGGATCTGAGGTGAAGTTGCCACTTATTTTGTTGGGGAAAAAAGGTAAAAAGGGGGGAAGAAGAAATTTACCTGAGTGAGCTCTGGAACAACCTCTGGTTCTTAAAGACCTTGATGGCCAGGAACGACCTCTTAAGGGGAAAAATGAGAAGTTTTGTGTTTGGGGTTGGTACTGATTGGAGTAGTAATATTGGGACCTTGGATTGAATGAGTTGTAATTGGAGCGGCCGGGAAAACTGACCCTTCTTTTCTGGGCCCTGTCAGAAACACTAGATTGTGTATAAAAGGGTCTTTTTAATGGTTGATTTCGTTTTAGACAATGTATTGAAAGTTTTGGTGTAATTGTTCATTTTGAATAAATAAGTGTATCCAAAAAGTAGACCATTAGTATCGGTGGAGCATTGGGTAGTGGAAAAATCAGAAAGCTTAGGGTCTAACCTTCTAATGATGTTTCTTCTCCTTTTGGCAATGATCACTTCGTAAGCATTGCCCAGAAAGGCTACAGACCTTAAAATCCATTTTCTTATGACGAAAGGGTCTAGAGAAGAATTGAGGTGATAGCCTCTTTTGTTAAATCAAACATTTTTGCTATGGGACCAGTAGTGTCTAAAAGTTTGTCTTGACAGGCCTGAAGGAGCAGGTCAGAACCTTTTTTCAAATTAGAACCTTGGGGACCAAGAGAGGGTCTTGAGCATTTGGGAGAGAGGGTCTGGGGCATTCCACTCTTAGTTTAAAACTAGCAGATTTTTTAATGGTCCATATAATCTGCAACCTCTTTATAGGGAAACTTCAGAAGAAAGGTAATTCATCGGGCTTAGCTAATGGGTTACCAAGGGAATCTACAAAAAAAATAATTGAAGTCAAAATTGAAGGAGAAATCATGCTCATTATCAGAAAAATAATCTTACTCAGAAGAGGAAATATCGTTAAATTGTCTTTTACGAGCCTTTAGGTCAGAAACTGATCTCTTTAAAAGAGAATTAGTGAGGTCAGAGTCTGAAAAAATACACCCTGATATACGGCTCTTGTTATGATCAGGGATTCGGGTGCCTAGGGTAATCTGCCGGCCAGCAGAAGATTTGCTCTGAGCCGTCGTTAGCACCTGAGTGTGAAACGCTGAGACGACTCAGAGCCGTCGTTAGCACTGAAAGGGTTAATAATTCCTTCTTCTGTTAATTCAAAAACTTTTGTTATGGAACCTAGGGTATCTAAGAGTTTGTCCTGACAAATTTTATTATGAATAGAATATATTCTTCTATGTGAAGAACATTGGAATGTGAAATACTAATTTTTTATATTAGGTTTAGCGCTCTTGAATAAACGCTTTATGGGTGTTTTTGCAATTTTTCTCTCTGCTGAAGTCGATGGGAGATTACGTTAACATGGTTGCAAAAATCGAAGTTCATCTTTTTTCGTGCATCAGGTTTTTGCTCTCACACTTTTTACTTTAATACGAGCGCAACCCAACTCACAAAAAGCCTCCGTCTATGAAGTTAAAACATGAGTGCAAAATAATGCTCCTCTCATATTCTAGACTTATATTCAATGTCTCAAAGAAACTAAATGAAATATATAAATCAAATATATATATATATATATATATATACAGTATCTCACAAGTAGTGAGTGTACAGCTTGTAGAACAGTGTAAATTTGTTGTCCCCTCAAAATCACTCAACACACAGCCATTAATGTCTAAACCTTTGGCAACAAATGTGAGCACACCCCTAAGTGGAAATGTCCAAATTGGGCTCAATTAATTAGCCATTTTCCCTCCCCAGTGTCATGTGACTCATTAGTGTTACAAGGTCTCAGGTGTGAATGGGGAGAAGATGTGTTTAATTTGGTGTTATCGCTCTCACACTCTCTCATACTGGTCACTGGAAGTTAAACATGGCACCTCATGGCAAAGAACTCTCTGAGGATCTAAAAAAAGAACTGTTGCTCTACATAAAGATGGCATAGGCTATAAGAAGATTGCCAAGACCCTGAAATTGAGCTGCAGCACGGTGGGCAAGACCAAACAGCGGTTTCACAGGACAGGTTCTACTCAGAACAAGCCTCGCCATGGTCGACCAAAGAAGTTGAGTGCACATGCTCAGCGTCATATCCAGAGGTTGTCTTTGGGAAATATACATATGAGTGCTGCTAGCATTGCTGCAGAGGTTGAAGGGGTGGGGGTCAGCCTGTCAGTGCTCAGTCCATACGCCGCACACTGCATCAAATTGGTCTGCATGTCTGTCGTCCCAGAAAGAAGCCTCTTCTAAAGATTATGCACAAGAAAGCCCACAAACAGTTTGCTGAAGACAAGCAGACTAAGGACTTGGATTACTGGAACCATGTCCTGTGGTCCGATGAGACTTATTTGTTTCAGATGGTGTCAAGCATGTGTGGCGGCAACCAGGTGAGGAGTACAAAGACAAGTGTGTCTTGCCTACAGGCAAGCATTGTGGTGGGAGTGTCATGGTCTGGGCCTGCATGAGTGCTGTCGGCGCTGGGGAGCTACAGTTCATTGAGGGAACTATGTATGCTAACATGTACTGTGACATACTGAAGCAGAGCATGATCCTCTTCTTTCGGAGACTGGGTCCAGGACAGTATTCCAACATGATAACGACCCCAAACACACCTCCAATACGACCACTGCCTTGTTAAAGAAGCTGAGGGTAAAGGTGATGGAGTGGCAAAGCATGTCTCCAGACCTAAACCCTATTGAGCATCTGCGGGGCATCCTCAAACGGAAGGTGGGGGAGCGCAAAGTCTCTAACATCCACCAGCTCTGTGATGTCATCATGGAGGAGTGGAAGAGGACCCCAGTGGCAATCTTTGAAGCTCTGGTGAACTACATGCCCAAGAGGGTTAAGGCAATGCTGGAAAATAATAGTGGCCACACAAAATATTGACACTTTGTTGCCATTTCTACTTGTTGCCAACGGTTTAGACATTAATGGCTGTGTGTTGAATAATTTTGAAGGGACAGCAAATTTACACTGTTATACAGGCTGTACACTCACAAGTGTCATTTCTTCAGTGTTGTCACATGAAAAGATATAATAAAATATTTGCAAAAATGTGAGGGGTGTACTCACTTTTGTGAGATACTGTATACAGGGAGTGCAGAATTATTAGGCAAGTTGTATTTTTGAGGATTAATTTTATTATTGAACAACAACCATGTTCTCAATGAACCCAAAAAACTCATTAATATCAAAGCTGAATAGTTTTGGAAGTAGTTTTTAGTTTGTTTTTAGTTATAGCTATTTTAGGGGGATATCTGTGTGTGCAGGTGACTATTACTGTGCATAATTATTAGGCAACTTAGCAAAAAACAAATATATACCCATTTCAATTATTTATTTTTTACCAGTGAAACCAATATAACATCTCAACATTCACAAATATACATTTCTGACATTCAAAAACAAAACAAAAACAAATCAGTGACCAATATAGCCACCTTTCTTTGCAAGGACACTCAAAAGCCTGCCATCCATGGATTCTGTCAGTGTTTTGATCTGTTCACCATCAACATTGCGTGCAGCAGCAACCACAGCCTCCCAGACACTGTTCAGAGAGGTGTACTGTTTTCCCTCCTTGTAAATCTCACATTTGATGATGGACCACAGGTTCTCAATGGGGTTCAGATCAGGTGAACAAGGAGGCCATGTCATTAGATTTTCTTCTTTTATACCCTTTCTTGCCAGCCACGCTGTGGAGTACTTGGACGCGTGTGATGGAGCATTGTCCTGCATGAAAATCATGTTTTTCTTGAAGGATGCAGACTTCTTCCTGTACCACTGCTTGAAGAAGGTGTCTTCCAGAAACTGGCAGTAGGACTGGGAGTTGAGCTTGACTCCATCCTCAACCCGAAAAGGCCCCACAAGCTCATCTTTGATGATACCAGCCCAAACCAGTACTCCACCTCCATCTTGCTGGCGTCTGAGTCGGACTGGAGCTCTCTGCCCTTTACCAATCCAGCCACGGGCCCATCCATCTGGCCCATCAAGACTCACTCTCATTTCATCAGTCCATAAAACCTTAGAAAAATCAGTCTTGAGATATTTCTTGGCCCAGTCTTGACGTTTCAGCTTGTGTGTCTTGTTCAGTGGTGGTCGTCTTTCAGCCTTTCTTACCTTAGCCATGTCTCTGAGTATTGCACACCTTGTGCTTTTGGGCACTCCAGTGATGTTGCAGCTCTGAAATATGGCCAAACTGGTGGCAAGTGGCATCTTGGCAGCTGCACGCTTGACTTTTCTCAGTTCATGGGCAGTTATTTTGCGCCTTGGTTTTTCCACACGCTTCTTGCGACCCTGTTGACTATTTTGAATGAAACGCTTGATTGTTCGATGATCACGCTTCAGAATCTTTGCAATTTTAAGAGTGCTGCATCCCTCTGCAAGATATCTCACTATTTTTGACTTTTCTGAGCCTGTCAAGTCCTTCTTTTGACCCATTTTGCCAAAGGAAAGGAAGTTGCCTAATAATTATGCACACCTGATATAGGGTGTTGATGTCATTAGACCACACCCCTTCTCATTACAGAGATGCACATCACCTAATATGCTTAATTGGTAGTAGGCTTTCGAGCCTATACAGCTTGGAGTAAGACAACATGCATAAAGAGGATGATGTGGTCAAAATACTAATTTGCCTAATAATTCTGCACTCCCTGTATAGAATTAAATAATATAAAATTATTTAATTAGTTAAAACTGTTATAGAGTTATCAATATGATTTTTTATAATTGATAGATATTAATTTCAAATTCTTATGAATAATGAGGTGAAATACAGATAAAAACCAGAGAGAGGCAGTATAATCTTTCAATTAAAGAAACGTTAAGTTGTATAATATGGTATCAATTAATAACTTTGTTACAACTGCAGAGCTTATTGTGGAAGCAGCAGGAATAGTCTTCTGAGGTAAGTAAGGGTGGGTAAGAAAGGTGGGAGGAATTGTGATGGAGGAGAGGGCAGGAAACACCCCAAACATTACAAGAAAATAGCATGGCGTCAAAAGCAGCAAAGAAATGGGAGAAAAGATCAGAATAGAAAAGGCAAACAAATAAAAAAAAAAACATCAGTTTAGAAGGGAAAGAGCAAATGCACAAAGCGATGCAACAAAAAGTTGAAGAAACAAAACAAAATACATCAGTTCAAATAAAAATGTAAAAAATCATTATATTTAGATATAAAGTAATAATTAATAATAAAGATTTTTTTGTCAGCAAAATTGTAATTAAGCAGTAAATAATAAGAATCAGAAGATAATCAAAGATATCAAAAAATAAGAATCTAGATAAACAGCTCAGAAATTAAGTTAAAAAAAAGTAAACCAAATAGACCTAAAACAACAAGATTCTTTACATGAGGCACAAATGAACAATGAAACTAATTTTATTATGCTATGAATACTTAAAGGGACATTGTACACTAGATTTTTCTTTGCATAACTGATTTGTAGATGATCCATTTGTATAGACCATCTGAGTGTTTTGTATAATAATGTATAGCTTATTCTTAAATAAGATTGTGCTGATTTTCAGTCTTACAAATTCTCAAAGTATAAGATGTAAATTATGAAGTGTCTGTCCTTGTAGTAAAATTCTAAATTTTAGACTCATTTAAACAATCCTTCTACAACAGGCGCCCACCTTTGTTCTGACTCAGTATCACTTTTCTATAATACACTTGTATCTTACAATTGGACCTTGTGGTTTAAATAGTGAAAGAGACTAAAGGGCCGAATTATCATCGTCTGAGGGACATAATATGCTGTAGTACATCATGTCCGCCAGACATTGCTGAATGCCAACAGCATACA
Organism: Bombina bombina; assembly: GCF_027579735.1. NCBI lineage: Eukaryota > Metazoa > Chordata > Amphibia > Anura > Bombinatoridae > Bombina > Bombina bombina. Next base: position 148,380,699 of record NC_069504.1, read on the forward strand.
CTGTTGGCATTTAACATTGCACAAGCAGTTCTAGTGAACTGCTTGTGCAATGCCACCCCCTGCAAATTCGCGGCCAATCGGTCTCTAGCAGGGGGTGTCAATCAGCTTGATCGTATAGGATCGGGCGGATTGATGTCCGCCGCTTCAGAGGCGGTGGACCAGTTAAGAAATAGCGGTCTACAGACCGATGGTTCATAAATGCTGTTTCCGGCAAGCCTAAAGGCTCGTGCAGAAACAGGGGCATCAGGGGCCATTTGGGCCTTGATAAATCGGCCCCTATACCTTTAATAAAAGTTCAGCAATGTTTATTGCCTTAAAAGAAGAAAAAAGGGAATCGGTGCAGTGGACATTATAGGATGCCGCACCAGTGGCTGTACAGAAGCTGAAATAAATCTGCTGTTTATTTTCAAACTCGTGCACAATCATTCTCTGAAAATATTCGCTGTGAAAATATTTTAATTAACAAGCCTGAAGCAATTTGAACCGTTCTTAAAGGGACAGTATAGTCAAAATTAAACTTTCATGATTCAGATAGGGCATCTTTTATTATGGCATTACCAAAAGAAATTTTCACACAATAAAGGTAATTTATTTCATGGCCTATAACAAAGTGATTATAATTATAGAATGCTGAAGAGCAACTTTCGCATGTAATCCACACCTTGAGTTCATAGTTCATGCAGCCGTAGACAGAGTTGCCAATTCTAAAACCGAACACTGTTGTAAAACGGCTGAGAGAAGCCATTGATATTATGTACAAGTGAGGTGACAAAAGTTATTTAAAGAAAAGTAGTCACAATTGCTATATAAAAATATATTAGAACTATGAAACCTTAATTTTGATAATATGCATTATTAATACAAACACATTTCTGAGAGACATGGATGGGAGCGGTGGAGATTTCTATTTACACGCACTCAACAATCTGGTTGTGATATTTTGTCTCACCAGATTTCAGAGTATAATATTAGCAAGATAAAATAATTGTAATGTAGCTCTATTCTTGTAAACAGCAAGTAAACATTACTTATTCTACTAGCATGCACAAGGTGAGCATTTACTTTAGTAATTGAAGTGAAAAGTATGGTATATCTCAACAGTACAGGATAGAATTAAAGGATATGAGAGAAACTAGCTTAGCCTAACAATATAAGATATAATTGCTTAATATGATTGATAAAGAAAAAAATGAGAAAAAATCCTTAAAATTCAGGATCAGAAATATTAAGGCAAAGTTTAAATCCGGATTAAGTAATGTTCATATAGCTTTCCTTAAGCTTCACGCACTCACACAAACACTCTAAAATATATATACAATGTTCCAACACACCCGCAATATTGACCAGCAAGGAGGAGGTTTAATCAGTGATATACACCTCAGGTAAGTAATGACACTTAGCGTTATATTAGGAAACCTTATGTTATGAATACAGTACGATACCCAAACCAGCGTGGTTATAGATCCAGATTCCTCCTGGGGAGATGGTGTAGCGTGGAGAGCGGTAATATCAGCAGAGTAAGTGCTAAACCGGAGAATCAGCAGACAGCGGCGTTCCGGTAGCAGCTTGTGTGAGTGCGGCTTCAGCCGCGTGAGTAATGAGATCCGGTAGCGTAGGGATATGGTTAGGAGAAACAGTCCCAGTAGAAGCAGGGAAGAAGTGCAGCAAAATGAGACACAACAGTCTCAGAGCAAGTTGAGAGATAAGACCTGAAAGGGAAAATATACAGCTTGTCAAGCAGTAACAAAGCATGAGAGAATCCACTTTAATTTTCAGGCCCTGAGTAATGGAATAGCACTTCCTTAAATAGGAGGAAGTGCTGATAGTCAGAAAGTCTTAAAGGGATATCACACTGGTACTATTCAAACCAATTTGTAGAAAACTCTTTTGGATCTTACAAAGCTTTTTAGGTTTGTGGTTAAGTAATGCAATTATTGGAGTTAGTGTAAAGGAGTCTTAAAACATTCCTATATGCTAATTCAAGGCTTTCCCAAAAAGGAGATACAATTTTACATTGCCACCATATATGTGACATTGGGCCATGCAAACCACACCCCCTCCAACAAGTGGAGTTGGCTTTAGGGTAAATTTGCTTTATTCTATCTATAGTGAGGTACCAGCATAATAATAATTTATGGTTTAACTCCAAAATTCTTGGGGAGGTGGAGGATTTGCGAGTGTTGTAAAATATATTTTTTCATTGTAGAGGGGTTAGGGAAATTCCTAACTCTAAGTGCCAATGTGAGACATAAGGAGGTAAGGATATACAGTAGTAACTGATTCATCCAATATTGTCCTTGCTGCAGACAAAATACCACAAGACAGGAAATCAAGAAGGCATAAATGTTCATAGTTAGAAGGGTTTTCTAAGAAGGTCATTTTTATATGGTGAGCTTCCTACTAGATGTGTTAATTGGCCATATTTCAGCCAAGTAGCGAATGAGCCCCCTGCTATCTCATGTAGTTTACCATTATCTACTAATTTTGAAAAAGGGATAGTGAAACACAACCCTTTATCAGATATCTGCGACTAAGCCGCCTATAAGTTCAGCATTGAATGAGATGGGAGTCATTGGATAAATCGGTGATGAGATTCCTCTTAGATTATACTAATTATTATCCCAAGTATGAAAAATATGGGAATATATGGGGGATGTTTAATCCAACATAGGGATCCTGGTGACAGAGATTCTAAAAGATACAAGTCTATAGAGGCCAATGCTTCTAGTCCTGTCCTGCCGTGCCTTTTTAATATCCTTTGAAAGGTAATAGTATTTGACAATATGTGGCACACTTATTGCAGGGTTTAATTGGTCCCCATATAAAAGAGTTTATAAGTGAATTGTAATTAACCCCTTAGTGACCAGAGCACTTTTCCATTTTCTGTCCGTTTGGGACCAAGGCTATTTTTACATTTTTGCGGTGTTTGTGTTTAGCTGTAATTTTCCTCTTGCTCATTTACTGTACCCACACATATTATATACCGTTTTTCTCGCCATTAAATGGACTTTCTAAAGATACCATTATTTTCATCATATCTTATAATTTACTATAAAAAAAATTATAAAATATGAGGAAAAAATGGAAAAAAACACACTTTTTCTAACTTTGACCCCAAAAATCTGTTACACATCTACGACCACCAAAAAACACCCATGCTAAATAGTTTCTAAATTTTGTCCTGAGTTTAGAAATACCCAATGTTTACATGTTCTTTGCTTTTTTTGCAAGTTATAGGGCCATAAATACAAGTAGCACTTTGCTATTTCCAAACCACTTTTTTTCAAAATTAGCGCTAGTTACATTGGAACACTAATATCTTTCAGGAATCCCTGAATATCCCTTGACATGTATATATTTTTTTTTAGAAGACAACCCAAAGTATTGATTTAGGCCCATTTTGGTATATTTCATGCCACCATTTCACCGCCAAATGCGATCAAATAAAAAAAATCGTTCACTTTTTCACAAATTTTTTCACAAACTTTAGGTTTCTCACTGAAATTATTTACAAACAGCTTGTGCAAATATGGCACAAATGGTTGTAAATTCTTCTCTGGGATCCCCTTTGTTCATAAATAGCAGACTTATATGGCTTTGGTGTTGCTTTTTGGTAATTAGAATGCCACTAAATGCCACTGCGCACCACACGTGTATTATGCCCAGCAGTGTAGGGGTTAATTAGGGAGCATGTAGGGAGCTTTTTGGGGTAATTTTAGCTTTAGTGTAGTGTAGTAGACAACCCCAAGTATTGATCTAGGCCCATTTTGGTATATTTCATGCCACCATTTCACCGCCAAATGCGATCAAATAAAAAAGTTACATTTTTCACAATTTTAGGTTTCTCACTGAAATAATTTACAAACAGCTTGTGCAGTTAGGGCACAAATGGTTGTAAATGCTTCTCTGGGATCCCCTTTGTTCAGAAATAGCAGACATATATGGCTTTGGCATTGCTTTTTGGTATTTAGAAGGCCGCTAAATGCCGCTGCGCATCACACGTGTATTATGGCTAGCAGTGAAGGGGTTAATTAGGTAGCTTGTAGGGAGCTTGCAGGGTTAATATTAGATTTAGTGTAGAGCTCAGCCTCCCACCTGAAACATCAGACCCCCTGATCCCTCCCAAACAGCTCTCTTCCCTCCCCCACCCCACAATTGTCCCCGCCATCTTAAGTACTGGCAGAAACTCTGCCAGTACTAAAATAAAAGGTATTTGGCCCTTTTTTAAAAAAAAAAAAAGAAGCATATTTACATATGCTGATGTGTACGATCCCCCCTTAGACCCCAACCTCACTGATCCCCCCTAAAAAGCTCTATAACCCTCCCACTCTAACTTAATGGGCGCCATCTTGGGTACTGGCAGCTGTCTGCCAGTACCCAGTTTAGAAGAAAAAAATGGGTTTTTTTTACATTTATTAAAAGTTTCTGTAGTGTAGCTTCCCCCCACACAAAACCAACCCCCCACCCCTCCATGATCCCCTCCATGATCACTTTTTGTGCTTAGATTAGGTCTTATTTATTAATACATTTTCCGTAGTGTAGCGGTTCCCACCCGCTCCCGCCCCGTGCACGTGCCCGCCCGCCACCCTCCGTGCACGCGCGCGCTCCCGTGCGCGCCCCCGACGATCGCGCCCCCGATCCCGCCCCCCTTGACGTCATGCGGCACACCGATGGCCGCCCACCCGCCTCCCAAGTCGGCTCCCACCCACCAACGAAACCGGCCATCGATGTCCGGTGCAGAGAGGGCCACAGAGTGGCTCTCTCTGCATCGGATGGCCGTAAAAGGTTATTGCAGGATGCCTCCATATCGAGGCATCACTGCAATAACCGGAAAGCAGCTGGAAGCGAGCAGGATCGCTTCCAGCTGCTTTCCACACCGAGGACGTGCAGGGTACGTCCTCAGGCGTTAACTGCCTTTTTTTTGAGGACGTACCCTGCACGTCCTCGGTCATTAAGGGGTTAAGATAGATAAGCAACTGGTAAGTATTTTGGTATGGCTTGAAATATATAAAGTAGTTGAGGAAGAGTGGTCAGTATAGTAGCCTGTATACGCCCCACCAAGAAATAGGTTTGTCTTGCTATGTATGGAACTCTTTGGATAATTTATTAGGGAGTGGTAAGTAGTTGTATCTAAAAAAATGTATTAGTGTTAGCTGCTAGATAAATCCCTAGATATTTGATTTTATCATATTTAAGTTTGTGGGAGCAATACTCACCTATTCCTCTTTATATATTGTAACATTAAGAACTTCAGATCGCATTTATAGAGTAGTTAGAAAAACTTCCAAATATTTAAAATTTAGAGAATGGGGGGAAGGGAGGTCAGCAGAGATTAAGGAAAATAAGGATATCGTCTGCATAAAGAGTGACTTTATAATCATTGGGGCCAAATTGGATTCCTTTAATATTGGGATAATTTATAAAGCTTCTATAGTTAGTACAAAGAGAAGTGGGCATGATGGGCATCCTTGTCTGGTACCGTTGATTATATTAAAACTACTGGAGACAATGCCATTAGCTTTGACTTTTGCAGAAGGGTGAGAGTATGCAGTAATAATTCTATGTATCCTTTTATCTCCGAAAACAAACATGGCATGGAAGAGTCTGAGAAAGTGTTAATCTAGATGGTCAAAAGCTTTCTCAGCATCAGTAGAAATTAAAATTGATGGTTGCTTCGAATGGCGACATTTTTAATTAACTGAATAACCCAGACCATATTATCCCGTACTTACTGGCGAAGCACGAAACCCGTCTTATCAAGATGAATTAACTGAAGGAGAAAATAATTCATGCATTGTGCTATAACTTTGGCAAATAATTTTATATCCTTATTAAGTAATGAAATTGGCTGATAATTCTCCACTTTAGTGGGGTCTTTATCAGCTTCTGGAAGCACCAAAATATGTGCCTCCAATATTTGTCTGTATCCAGATTCAGCATCATCGACAAAGCAAACCAAGGTAGAGAGGTGAGGAGCTAGAGTGTGTTTAAATTGTTTACAGTAAAAGTTGGTAAGACCATCCAGGCCCAGGCTTTTGTGAAGGGGGGGGGGGATTTTTAATGGCTTGAAGGACTCCCTGTAGGGAAATTAGTTTGTCTATAGAAGTTTCCAGATCACTAGGGATATTAGCGTCCAATATATATTGTTCGCAAGCTATAGGGTTATTTATTGCTAATGGAGGGGGAAGATCAAACAATATATTATATTAACTCTTAAATTAGTCTGCTATTTGGATACAATCAATGGAAGGTTTACCATTCAGCCAAGAGTATTTTGTGTATAAGGGAGTTTATTAAATTCTGTAAAATATATATTTTCAAGGTAAAGGGCTTTGTTTAAGTGTCTCTATATAGTAGGAGGTTAAGATCATTTCTTGTTGATCTTAATTATCATTTGATGGATTAGATTTAGGGGGTATTTTTTTTATTAAACAGGTTTAATATACATAACATACGGTACACAGTTTATGAAACAGAAACAAATAGTTCAGCTCCATTTGGTTGCAAAGTTAAAAATACAAACAAGGAATATAGCTTTTTAACTGTGTTCTGTAGGACAGCCGATACATGTATGCAATATAGGCCTCCAGAAAGGCTACCCTTAATAGCTGCCCGCCAGGAGCTTAGTTAACCCTTTTTAAACCATAATTAAGAGATAGAAAAGAAGGAAGTAAGTAAAGAAAAAGAAGGAAGGGATATTTTACAAGGAAAAAGGGTGAGGAAGCCCCCGCAATCGCACCCACTGTTGGGCATCGTAATTTCTTTGATATCTCACTAGCCTCAATGCGTACACTGGAAAGAGAGAATTAGGAGGGTGGTGCATTGCACATCCTATATACTAGTATGCCATCCCAAATGAAATGGCCGTACGGTGGAATTGATGGATTAGATTTATGCTGTACTTCTAGTTCCTTTAGTTTTCTTATTGTGGCTGAATAAGCTGCATTACATTGTTTGGTCAAGGTTGCTTTGTGTTAAATTAATTCTCTCCTAGGTAGACTCAAATGCTAATTTCTAAGCTCTTGAAGGCCACTTATCTCAGTGCATTTTTACAGTTTTTTAAAGCTAGATAGCGCTAATTTATGAGTCCCATATAAAATTGTGATCACTTCCGTGGAGTTATTTATGAATCAGCACTGATTGGCTAAAATGCAAGTCTGTCAAAAGAACTGAAATAAGGGGTTCAGTTTGCAGAAGCTTAGATACAAGGTAATCACAGAGGCAAAAGGTATATTCATTGTTGGTTATGCAAAACTGGGTAAATGGGTAATAAAAGGGTAATATTGGTAATATCTTTTTAGATTGAAATATTTTTTATTAAATATTTTTGTAGTAAACATTAAATTTTGTTCTGCAAAGAACTTAGCAAAAACAGCATATTTGAACAACAATTGGATTAATATGAGTGTTCTCTCTTTTTGCAGATACAAACCTCCAAGCATATAGAGGCAATTGATATAGTTCCAAGTTGGGTCTCATCTCTGCTTTGGAAGGATGTCCAATCTTCCTGTACAAAGGTCTATCCAGAATGGTGAGAACATATACCAAGCTCAACATTTAATTCAAAAAGGAAAAGTTTGAAATGTAAAACCAATAAAAAAAATACTAATAAAGCAACAATTTGTCATGATGTGTATCATTTTTAAATCTAATTAAATTCTAAGTTATATTTTTGCCATCTGAGAATATCTGATCTAATTGTTTTATATAAAGGAGAGACATTTGTTTGGTAGAGCTGTGAGGAATGTGGAGTTAATTTAATTTGGATGCCAAATTTTGCCCATTTAATATTAAAGTTAACCTCAATGATTTTGATGGCGTGTTTTGGCAAGGCTATTGGGAGGGCTTCACACTTGACCAAATTTATTTTAGAACCCGAAATGGAGGAAAAAATATTAATGGTATTATATAAGTTAAGTAAAGAAAGTAGTGGATTTGTGAGCAGGATATTGTCTGCAAATAACGTTATTTTGTGGTTAATAGACCTAATTTTCACACCCATAATGTCCGGTGAATTTCTTATTTAAACCGACAGGGGCTCTATGCAGATAGTGAAAAGAAGAGGAGAAAGCGGGCAACCCTGTCTCATGCCATTCAGTATTTCAAAGTTTTTGGATTGGTGGCCTATCGCTCTAACATTGGCTTGGGGAGTGGAGTAAATATTTTTGATCGCTGTCAAGAAAGATCCTTTGAATCCCATATTTCCCTATACCGCCCACATATAACTCCAGTCAACCCTATCAAATGCCTTCTCTGCATCCAGAGATAGAAGCAGAGAAGGCACTCTTCCGTCAGCTAGATAATCAACAACTGAGATCATCCTCCTAATATAATCTAGGGCCTCCTTATCTAGGATGAATCTCACTTGATCTGGATGAATGATCATTGGAAGGATAAGCTGAAGTCTATTTGCCAGGATTTTAGTCACTATTTTAAGATCTTGATTGATGAGTGGGTCTGTAGCTTTTTTTGGAATTTAAGAATTCTGTTATATTACCCAATTTTGTCTGTTCTAGGAAGGAACATAAAGTTTTTTGTGTCTCCACTGTATGAGTTACCTTTGCACCATCATATAAGACACCATAGTATTGTGCAAATGAGTCTACTATTTCCTGCGGATTTGATGTATTAATACCTGATGAATTTTGAATCAGAGGGATAGATATGGCTTGGTATGTGTCTCTAATTTTCTTAGCTAGGTATCTGTCTTGTTTGTTAGCATAAATGAAGTAGTTCGTTTTTAGTGTGTAAGTTAGTTTTATGGAGTGTTCATTAAGGTATGATGCCAAGGCCTATCTTTTATTTTGGAGTGTCTGGAAAGCTTGTTTAAATTGTGTTCTTGTATTTTCCCTTTCTAGAGTCATTGGGGCCGAACGGAGATTGACGGCCCGTGTTTCTTGCGAGTCTTCAGACTCACCAGAAACACAAGTTATGGAGCAGCGGTAACAAAGACTGCTGCTCCATAACCCTGTCCGACTGCTCTGATGAGGCGGACAGGAATCGCCGGAATTCAACCCGATCAAGTACGATCGGGTTGATTAGCACCTCCCTGCTGGCAGCCTTTAGGCCGCGAGTCTGCAGGGGGCGGCGTTGCACCAGCAGCTCTTGTGAGCTGCTGGTGCAATGCTGAATACGGAGAGCGTATTGCTCTCTGCATTCAGCGATGTCTTGCGGACCTGATCCGCACTGTTGGATCAGGTCCTCAAGACATTTGTTAAATAGGCCTCAATATCTCCTCTTGTAGTTGTGTGATAAGTGAATTCATCTTTTTTTTTTTTTTTTTAAATATCAACTTCTCTTTAATAAGAATGCCCCTAACTACTGTATTGTGGGCTGCCCAAACTGAGATTGGATTGTTAGTTGAGTCTAGATTAATTTGCCAATACCCTCCCATAGTTTTAAGTAATTTGGACTGTGTGACTTGGTATTTTAGACATGTTGGGTCAAATGTCCAGGATAGAATTCTTTTTGGATCACTCACATTCCTTAATTAAACTATTGAAATAGAGTGGCCGGACCACACACACGGGACAATATCGGCTGATCTGAGAATCGGCTGTAAGAGTTAACTTATAAATATATAATCTATTTCCATCTTAATATGAGGAGAGTCCACGGTTTCGTTCATTACTTGTGGGAAAATACAGAACCTGGCCACCAGGAGGAGGCAAAGACACCCCAGCCAAAGGCATAAATTACTCCCCCACTCTCCTCATCCCCCAGTCATTCTTTGCCTTTCGTCACAGGTGGATGGCAGAGAAGTGTCGGAAGTTTACGGAGAAGTCTCTTATGGATGGTAGTACTCTTTGAGATTGGACTGGAGTTTTAGGTAGTCCTCTCAGCCTCTCAGTGAGAGCATGGATGAAAGTTAGAGTCTGGAGATGCAGGGAGAGTCTTTCTGTGAAACCATCCGAAATCGTATTAACAGCTCCTTAAGCAATCAGCGTTGACGAGTTTCGCTGCCTGCTTTCTACCACTCAAGTCCATGTCAGAGGTGATGCTACAACACTGTCAAACTTGAGAGGCAGTGTTCCTGTTCCATGGCATAGATTCTGGTAAGATCGTTTCATTTTATACATTTATGATAACGCAAGAAGACCGGGTCATAGTGTGACTCCTTTTATCTGTACAGAATCAAGGGTTAATATCTCCGGAAGGGGATTATTGAACAGGGGGAGATTTATACATGATTACTTTATTGTGTTTTTTGCTGCGACATGTGTGAGATGTGGCTCAGGCAATGTGTGAACAGTCAGGTTCTTCCTTTGTTTTTGATTAACTGCACAGTCTGTTTAGTTTGGCATGTTTTTTCTCAGCTGCAGGGGCTGTCCTGCATGGCACTCCATGTTACCGGGTGTGGCCTCATTATCTTCCTGTTTCCTGACCGTCAGTTGCATGAGACGAAGAGGTTTCTCTGTAGGCCTGGGTCATAGGAGTTGGTGAGTGCCCCGGCCATTGGAGGTATAAAGGTGCTTACTTTTTCTGTAGTCCATATTAAAGGCACAAGCTATGGAGGACTCTGATGCTTTTGAGGGTACTCCCTCTTTGCCTAAATCTAATGTTTATTGTGAGGAGGTTATGGTATACCCGCCTGCTCAACTATGTTCGACATGCCTTGATAAAATAGTAATATCTAAAAAGAACAAGATGTTTAGTACTACTGAGCCGTCCACCTCTGAGGGGTCTCCGTCCCGTGAGGTGCATTCCCTACAATTATCTCCAATTACACATGCAGCTCTCCAGTGCACTACAAATCCTCCTGCAGGAGGGGCCAGTGGCCTCCAGATTTTGCTGATCAATTGCAAACGGCAGTGTCTGCGGCCTTTAGTGCTTTACCTCGCCCTGCTAAGCGCAAGTGTAAGGTTAAACATTGCTAACCTTCCCAGGAGTCATCTACTCCGTTGGATGTATCTAAAACTAGATTATCACGTGACGAGGAAGACTCTGATACCTCAGAAGACTCTCTCTCTGGGTTGGAATCTGCGGCCTCTGAACCTCCGGCTGTGGAGGAACCAGACTTTAGGTTTAGGATTGAGCACTTACGCTTTTTATTAAAAGAGGTTTTAGCTACTCTAGAGGTTCCGGAATCGAAGTTATCTGAGGAACCTTCTATTCCTAAGCTTGATAAAGTTTACAAGGACAGGGTAGTGCCCCAGACTTTCCCGGTTCCTGTTAAGATGGTGAATATTGTTAAGAATGAATGGGAGAGACTTTGATCTTCTTTCTCCTTTTCTTCTTCGTTTAAGTTGTTTAAGTTGTTCCCGGTTCCTGACTCTCAGCTAGAATTGTGGGGGTCTGTCCCTAAGGTGGATGGAGCTATCTCCACGCTCGCTAAGCACACCACTATCCCTCTCAAGGATAGTTTGTTGTTTAAGGAACCCATGGATAAGAAATTAGAGACCCTGTTAAGAAAAATGTTTCAGCACACAGGGTTTTTGTTTCAGCCTACAGCGGCGGTCACTGTAGTGGAGGGAGCCGCTACCTATTGGTGTAACTCTCTGTCAGATATGATCGAGGTGGAAACTCCCCTCAATGAGATACAGGAAAGAATTAAGGCCCCGAGGGTAGCTAATTCATTTATCTGTGATGCAAATATGCAGATTATTCTCTTGAATGCCAAGACATCAGGTCTTTCTGTTCTGGCCCGGAGGGCTCTGTGGTTAAAGTTATGGTCTGCTAACATGACATCCAAATCTAGATTACTCTCCCTTTCATTTAAGGGGAAGGTTCTTTTAAGTCCAGGCCTGGACTGTATCATATCCACGGTCACGGGGGGCAAGGATGCCTTTCTACTGCAGGATAAGAAGAATAAGTCTAAGGGTCCTAATATTCATCCCTTTCGTTCAAGCAAGTTCCAATGACAGCAGCCTGCTGCGAAGCCCGAGCAGACCAAGGGATCTTGGAAGCCATTTCAATCTTGGAATAAAGCCAAGCCGAACAAGAAACCTGCTGAGACAAAGTCGATATGAAGGGGTGGCCCCGGAGCCGGTTCTGGATCATGTAGGGGGCAGACTATCTCTTTTCGCGGAGGCTTGGATGAGAAACGTGCAGGATCCTTGGGTTCTGGAAGTCATTGCCCTGGGTTACAGGATAGGTTTAAAATTTTTCCCTCCCAGGGGCAGATTCCTCTTGTCAAATCTATCATCAACTTCTGGCAGAAAGAGGTCTAGGGTACTATTCAAACCGTTTTCGTGGTCCCAAAGAAGGAGGGTACGCGTTGCCCGATTCTAGACCTAAAAAGCTTAAACAAGTTTCTGTCGGTCCCATCATTTAAGATGGAGACAATAAGGTCCATGATGCCCCTAGTTCAAGAGGGAGAGTTCATGACTACAATAGACTTGAAGGACGCTTACCTTCAGGTATCAATTCACAAGTATCACTTCAAGTTCCTAAGATTCGCTTTTCTGGACCAGTAGTTCCAGATTGTAGCTCTCCCCTTCGGTCTGGCTACTTTTCCAAGAGTCTTTACTAAGGTTCTGGAAGCTCTGCTCATGGTGGTGAGATCCAGACGTATTGCAGTAGCACATTATCTGGATGACATCCTGGTCCAGGCTCCATCCTGCTGGCTGGCAGAGGACCATTCGAGAGCTCTTCTACTTCGATCTCATGGATGGAAAATAAACTCAGGAAAGAGTTCTCTGGTTCCCAGTACCAGAGTGGAGTTCCTGGGAACAATAATAGACTCCATATCCATGAAGATATTCCTGACAGACCAGAGACATTACAAAATTGTCTCCAGCTGTCTTGCCCTTCAGACCTTCTCAATGCCATCTGTGGCCCGGTGTATAGAGGTGATTGGGCTCAGGGTATCCATGTTACCATTCTGTTATTATTAGGGTAGGATAACCAGATTTATAATTTATTTTATGTAAAGATGGAGAAAAAATCACACAGGCACTTCTTGTTTTTTAGGGCTAGAACATCAGGCTGGTTTTTGTTTTTTTTCCCTGTGTAATCTAATTGCAGTTGCCTGCACGCCAGCATGTGTGTCAGGCTCACAGCGTATACTGTGCCCACTTGCCCAGTGCCACCACTCATATCTGGTGTAACAGTAGTGTAAATTTTATAAAAAAACTTTTTTGACTGTGAAACATCAGTCTGCTTGTGTAATCTAATTGCAGTTGCCTGCCTGTCAGCGTGTGTGCCAGGCCCACTTGCCCAGTGCCACCACTCATATCTGGTGTAACAGTAGTGTAAATTTAAAAAAAAAACTTTTTTGACTGTGAAACATCAGTCTGCTTGTGTAATCTAATTGCAGTTGCCTGCCTGCCAGCGTGTGTGCCAGGCCCACTTGCCCAGTGCCACCACTCATATCTGGTGTAACAGTAGTGTAAATTTAAAAAAAAAACTTTTTTGACTGTGAAACATCAGTCTGCTTGTGTAATCTAATTGCAGTTGCCTGCCTGTCAGCGTGTGTGCCAGGCCCACTTGCCCAGTGCCACCACTCATATCTGGTGTAACAGTAGCGTAAATTTAAAAAAAAAAAACTTTTTTGACTGTGAAACATCAGTCTGCTAGTGTAATCTAATTGCAGTTGCCTGCCTTCCAGCGTGTGTGCCAGGCTCACAGCATATACTGTGCCCACTTGCCCAGTGCCGCCACTTATATCTGGTGTAACAGTAGTGTAAATTTAAAAAAAAACATTTTTGACTGTGAAACATCAGTCTGCTTGTGTAATCTAATTGCAGTTGCCTGCCTGCCAGTGTGTGTGCCAGGCCCACTTGCCCAGTGCCACCACTCATATCTGGTGTAACAGTAGTGTAAATTTAAAAAAAAAAAAACGTTTTTGACTGTGAAACATCAGTCTGCTAGTGTAATCTAATTGCAGTTGCCTGCCTTCCAGCGTGTGTGCCAGGCTCACAGCATATACTGTGCCCACTTGCCCAGTGCCACCACTTATATCTGGTGTAACAGTAGTGTAAATTTAAAAAAAAACATTTTTGACTGTGAAACATCAGTCTGCTTGTGTAATCTAATTGCAGTTGCCTGCCTGCCAGGGTGTGTGCCAAGCCCACTTGCCCAGTGCCACCACTCATATCTGGTGTAACAGTAGTGTAAATTTAAAAAAAAAACTTTTTTGACTGTGAAACATCAGTCTGCTAGTGTAATCTAATTGCAGTTGCCTGCCTGCCAGCGTGTGTGCCAAGCCCACTTGCCTAGTGCCACCACTCATATCTGGTGTAACAGTAGTGTAAATTTAAAAAAAAAACTTTTTTGACTGTGAAACATCAGTCTGCTTGTGTAATCTAATTTAAGTTGCCTGCCTGCCAGCATGTGTGCCAGGCCCACTTGCCCAGTGCCACCACTCATATCTGTTGTAACAGTAGTGTAAATTAAAAAAAAAAAAACTTTTTTGACTGTGAAACATCAGTCTGCTAGTGTAATCTAATTGCAGTTGCCAGCCTGTGTGCCAGGCTCACAGCGTATACTGTGCCCACTTGCCCAGTGCCACCACTCATATCTGGTGTAACAGTAGTGTAAATTTAAAAAAAAAAAACTTTTTTGACTGTGAAACATCAGTCTGCTAGTTTAATCTAATTGCAGTTGCCTGTCTGCCAGCGTGTGTGCCAGGTTCACAGCGTATACTGTGCCCACTTGCCCAGTGCCACCACTCATATCTGGTGTAACAGTAGTGTAAATTTAAAAAAAGAAAACTTTTTTGACTGTAAAACATCAGTCTGCTTGTGTAATCTAATTGCAGTTGCCTGCCTGTCAGCGTGTGTGCCAGGCTCACAGCGTATACTGTGCCCACTTGCCCAGTGCCACCACTCGTAACTGGTGTAACAGTAGTGTAAATTTAAAAAAAAAAACTTTTTTAACTGTGAAACATCAGTCTGCTTGTGTAATCTAATTGCAGTTGCCTGCCTGCCAGCGTGTGTGCCAGGCTCACAGCGTATACTGTGCCCACTTGCCCAGTGCCACCACTCATATCTTGTTTAATAGTAGTGTAAGTGTACATTTAAAAAAAAAAAAACCTTTTTGGACTGTGAAACATCAGTCTGCTTTTTTGTGTCAGGCTCACAGCGTATACTGTGCCCACTTGCCCAGTGCCACCACTCATCTCTTGTTTAATAGTAGTGTAAGTGTACATTTAAAACAAAAAACTTTTTGGACTGTGAAACATCAGTCTGCTTTTTTGTGTCAGGCTCACAGCGTATACTGTGCCCACTTGCCCAGTGCCACCACTCATACCTTGTTTAATAGTAGTGTAAGTGTACATTTAAAACAAAAAAAACTTTTTGGACTGTGAAACATCAGTCTGCTTTTTTGTGTCAGGCTCACAGCGTATACTGTGCCCACTTGCCCAGTGCCACCACTCATATATTGTTTAATAGTAATGTAAGTGTAAATTTAAAAAAAAATAAAATCTTTGGACTGTGAAACATCAGTCTGCTTTTTTGTGTCAGGCTCACAGCGTATACTGTGCCCACTTGCCCAGTGCCACAACTAATATCTTGTTTAATAGTAGTGTAAGTGTACATTTAAAACAAAAAAACTTTTTGGACTGTGAAACATCAGTCTGCTTTTTTGTGTCAGACTCACAGCGTATACTGTGCCCACTTGCCCAGTGCCACCACTTATATCTTGTTTAATAGTAGTGTAAGTGTAAATTTTAAAAAAATTAAAATTTTTGGACTGTGAAACATCAGTCTGCTTTTTTGTGTCAGGCTCACAGCGTATACTGTGCCCACTTGCCCAGTGCCACAACTAATATCTTGTTTAATAGTAGTGTAAGTGTACATTTAAAACAAAAAAAACTTTTTGGACTGTGAAACATCAGTCTGCTTTTTTGTGTCAGGCTCACAGCGTATAATGCGCCCACTTGCCCAGCGCCACCACTCATATCTTGTTTAATAGTAGTGTAAGTGTAAATTTAAAAAAAAAAATAATTTTGGACTGTGAAACATCAGTCTGTTTTTTTGTGTCAGGCTCACAGTGTATACTGTGCCCACTTGCCCAGTGCCACCACTCATATCTTGTTTAATAGTAGTGTAAGTGTACATTTAAAATAAAAAAAACTTTTTTGACTGTGAAACATCAGTCTGCTTTTTTGTGTCAGGCTCACAGTGTATACTGTGCCCACTTGCCCAGTGCCACCACTCATATCTTGTTTAATAGTAGTGTAAGTGTAAATTTACAAAAAATTTAAAATTTTGGACTGTGAAACATCAGTCTGCTTTTTTGTGTCAGGCTCACAGCGTATACTTTGCCCACTTGTCCAGTGCCACCACTCATATCTTGTTTAATAGTAGTGTAAGTGTACATTTAAAACAAAAAAAACTTTTCGGACTGTGAAACATCAGTCTGCTTTTTTGTGTCAGGCTCACAGCGTATACTGTCGTATACTGTGCCCACTTGCCCAGTGCCACCACTCATATCTTGTTTAATAGTAGTGTAAGTGTACATTTAAAACAAAAGAAGTAGTTTTCCAGTCTCCAGTAAATTTAAAAGACCTTTATTAGACCTAGATTTGGAGTTTGGCGTTAGCCGTGAAAACCAGCGTTAGAGGCTCCTAACGCTGGTTTTAGGCTACCGCCGGTATTTGGAGTCACTCAAAATAGGGTCTAACGCTCACTTTTCAGCCGCGACTTTTCAATACCGCAGATCCCCTTACGTCAATTGCGTATCCTATCTTTTCAATAGGATTTGTATAACTCCGGTATTTAGAGTTGTTTCTGAAGTGAGCGTTAGACATCTAACGACAAAACTCCAGCCGCAGGAAAAAAGTCAGTAGTTAAGAGCTTTCTGGGCTAACGCCGGTTTCTAAAGCTCTTAACTACTGTACTCTAAAGTACACTAACACCCATAAACTACCTATGTACCCCTAAACCGAGGTCCCCCCACATCGCCCACACTTGAATAAAAATTTTTAACTCCTAATCTGCCGACCCCCACCTACGTTATCCTTATGTACCCCTAATCTGCTCCCCTAACACCGCCGACCCCTGTATTATATTTATTAACCCCTAATCTGCCCCCCTCAACGTCGCCTCCATCTGCCTACACTTATTAACCCATAATCTGCCGACCGCAAAGCGCCGCCACCTACGTTATCCTTATGTACCCCTAATCTGCTGCCCCAATCAGCCAATCAGATTGAGCTCGCATTCTATTGGCTGATCGGAACAGCCAATAGAATGCGAGCTCAATCTGATTGGCTGATTGGATCAGCCAATCGGATTGAACTTGATTCTGATTGGCTGATTCCATCAGCCAATCAGAATATTCCTACCTTAATTCCGATTGGCTGATAGAATCCTATCAGCCAATCGGAATTCGAGGGACGCCATCTTGGATGACGTCCCTTAAAGGAACCGTCATTCTTCAGTTGGACGTCGCCGGAAGAAGATGGGTCCACGGTGGAGGTCTTCAGGATGGAGCCGGTCGTCATCGGATGAAGATAGAAGATGCCGCTTGGATCAAGATGGTTGCCGGTCCGGATCGCCTCTTCTTCCCGGATAGGATGAAGACTTTGGACCCTCTTCTGGACTTCTTCAGTGGATGTCTAGCCCCCGCTTGGGTTGGATGAAGATATCGGAGCCAGGACCGATCGGTGATACCCGGTGAGGTGAAGACAAGGTAGGAAGATCTTCAGGGGCTTAGTGTTAGGTTTATTTAAGGGGGGTTTGGGTTAGATTAGGGGTATGTGGGTGGTGGGTTGTAATGTTGGGGGGGGGTATTGTATGTTTTTTTTTACAGGCAAAAGAGCTGAACTTCTTGGGGCATGCCCCGCAAAGGGCCCTGTTCAGGGCTGGTAACGTAAAAGAGCTTTTAACTTTAGTAATTTAGAATAGGGTAGGGCATTTTTTATTTTGGGGGGCTTTGTTGTTTTATTAGGGGGCTTAGAGTAGGTGTAATTAGTTTAAAATTGTTGTAATATTTTTCTTATGTTTGTAAATATTTTTTTATTTTTTGTAACTTAGTTCTTTTTTATTTTTTGTATTTTAGCTAGTTTATTTAATTGTATTTATTTGTAGGAATTGTATTTCATTAATTTATTGATAGTGTAGTGTTAGGTTAATTGTAGGTAATTGTAGGTAGTTTATTTAATTAATTTATTGATAGTGTAGTGTTAGGTTTAATTGTAACTTAGGTTAGTATTTATTTTACAGGTAATTTTGTAATTATTTTAACTATTTTAGCTATTAAATAGTTCTTAACTATTTAATAGCTATTGTACCTGGTTAAAATAAATACAAAGTTACCTGTAAAATAAATATTAATCCTAAAATAGCTATAATATAATTATAATTTATTGTAGCTATATTAGGATTTATTTTACAGGTAAGTATTTATCTTTAAATAGGAATAATTTATTTAATAAGAGTTAATTAATTTCGTTAGATGTAAATTATATTTAATTTAGGGGGGTGTTAGTGTTAGGGTTAGACTTAGCTTTAGGGGTTAATACATTTATTAGAGTAGCGGTGAGCTCCAGTCGGCAGATTAGGGGTTAATAATTGAAGTTAGGTGTCGGCGATGTTAGGGAGGGCAGATTAGGGGTTAATGCTATTTATTATAGGGTTAGTGATGCGGATTAGGGGTTAATAACTTTATTATAGTAGCGCTCAGGTCCGTTCGGCAGATTAGGGGTTAATAAGTGTAGGCAGGTGGAGGCGACATTGTGGGGGGCAGATTAGGGGTTAATAAATATAATATAGGGGTCGGCGGTGTTAGGGGCAGCAGATTAGGGGTACATAGGGATAATGTAAGTAGCGGCGGTTTACGGAGCGGCAGATTAGGGGTTAAAAATAAAATGCAGGTGTCAGCGATAGCGGGGGGCGGCAGATTATGGGTTAATAAGTGTAAGGTTAGGGGTTTTTAGACTCGGGGTACATGTTAGAGTGTTAGGTGCAGACGTAGGAAGTGTTTCCCCATAGCAAACAATGGGGCTGCGTTAAGAGCTGAACGCGGTGTTAGGTTTTTTTTTCAGCTCAAACAGCCCCATTGTTTCCTATGGGGGAATCGTGCACGAACACGTTTTTGAGGCTGGCCGCGTCCGTAAGCAACTCTGGTATTGAGAGTTGAAGCTGCGTTAAAAATGCTCTACGCTCCTTTTTTGGAGCCTAACGCAGCCTTTCTGTGGACTCTCAATACCAGAGTTATTTTTATGGTGCGGCCAGAAAAAAGCCGGCGTTAGTTTTTCGGGTCGTTACCGACAAAACTCCAAATCTAGCGGTTAGTTTCTTACAGGGTCCATCATATCAACCAACAACGTTTCAAACCTATTCCAGGTTCTTAATCATGTCTATTGAATAGTGTACAGGTGTGTCTTGTATACCTGTCCAATCTTCTATCAATTTGCACAATAGTGCCATCTTGTGGTTAAAATTTAAAATTACATGTGATAAATAAGTTTTTAAATTTATTGGTATTTATTCTTTTCTTTGTGATTAGAATATAATTTTCTAAGTCCTTATATTTATCACGTGAAATGTTAAAACCGAATTACTATATATACAATTAAAACCTATACACATAATAATATCAGAATCAATATGCTACAACAGATATGTGCTACCATTTTTAGAAAAATAATGACCATTCAAAATCTTTGTTCAGACCTTCAGGTATCATTGTATTTAATTTATTTATCCAATACATCTCCCTTCTTTTAAGTATTTGGTCCCTGTCACCTCCCCTCCTGGGTCTGTCAACTTGTTCAATTACTTGAAATCTAAGTTGACTGATGTTATGACCCATGGAGAGGAAGTGACAGGAAACAGGAGCTTCCAAATTTTTGTTCCTAATGTTGGATTTATGTTCAGTAATTCTAGTTCTTACTTCCCTGCTTGTTTCTCCTATATAAATTCTGGCACACGGACATTTGATGAGATATATAGCGTATGTGCTTCTGCATGTTAAATATTTCTTTATTGGATATTTAGTTCCTTTAATGGGATGTAAAAATTCCTTCCCTTTTATTATTGAACTGCAGTGGCTACAATGTAAGCAAGGGTAAAAACCTCTATTATCTGATCCTATTATTGTTTGTGAATTTTTCTTTTTGCTACCTATATCTGCCCTTACCAATAGGTCTCTCAAGTTCTTCGTTTTTTTGTAGGCTACCATAGGTATGCTTTTAAATTCTTCAACCTGGGGGTTATAGTCTTTCAATATGTGCCAGTGTTTATTTATAATGTGTGATGTTGTATCCGCTGCTGCTTCCTTTGTTGATTTGTCAGATACAAGTGAAGCGGTTGATGATGATGATGCGTCCGTGGATGTCACGTGGGTGCCCGCTAGAAGAGAATAAGAACAGGGGGAAAGTTCAGATGGGGAGACAGAGAGGAGGAGGAGGAGACGAGTTGGAAGCAGGGGGAGGTCATTTCAAGGAGCTAGTGGCACAGTCAGATAGCATGCATCGGCACCCGGGGTCAACCAGACAGCAAGCCAATAAACGCATGCTGTTGCCACCACCAGGATGCCGTCATCGCAGAGCTCAGCAGTGTGGCATTTTTTTTGTGTGTCTGCCTCTGACAACAGTGATGCCATTTGCAACCTGTGCCAAAAGAAACTGAGTCGTGGGAAGTCCAACACACACCTAGGTACAACTGCTTTGCGAAGGCACATGATCGCACATCACAAACGCCTATGGGATCAACACATGAGTACCAGCAGCACACAAACTCAAAGCCGCCATCCTCCTCCTGGTCCAGCATCTTCAGCCATGTCAACCACTGCTGTCCTCCTTGCCCCCTCTCAATCATCTGCCACTCCGCCTCTCTTCTGGAGACTTTCCTGCTCATCTGCCCACAGTCAGGTGTCTGTCAAGGACATGTTTGAGCGTAAGAAGCCAATGTCACAAAGTCACCCCCTTGCCTGGCATCTGACAGCTGGCTTGTCTGAACTCTTAGCCCGCCAGCTTTTACCATACAAGCTGGTGGAGTCTGAGGCGTTCAAAAAATTTGTAGCTATTGGGACACCGCAGTGGAAGGTACCCGGCCGAAATTTCTTTTCACAAAAGGCAATCCCCAACCTGTACTCGATTGTGCGAAAGGAAGTAATGGCATGTCTAGCACACAGTGTTGGGGCAAGGGTCCATCTGACCACTTATACCTGGTCTGCAAAGCATGGTCAGGGCAGGTATATCATCTACACTGCGCATTGGGTAAACCTGCTGACGGCTGCCAAGCATGGTATGCGTGGCTCTGCAGAGGAGTTGGTGACACCGCTACGACTTGCAGGCAGGCCTGCTGCCACCTCCTCTACTCCTCCTACTCCGTCCTCTTCCATAACCTCCTCGGCTGAGTCCTCTTCTGCTGCTGCATCTTGCTCCACAACAACGGCACCCCCCAGCTCCCCAGGTACTATTCCACATCCCAGATACGGCAGTGTCAAGCCGTCTTGCGGTTGACTTGCCTGAAAGCAGAGAGTCACACCGGACCAGCACTTCTGTCCACCCTGAACACACAGGTGGATCAGTGGCTGACTCCACACCAACTGGAGATCGGCAAAGTGGTTTCTGACAACGGAAGTAATTTGGTGGCGGCATTGAAATTGGGCAAGTTGACACATGTGCCGTGCATGGCATATGTGTGTAATCTGATCGTACAACGCTTTGTGCATAAGTACCCAGGCTTACAGGTTGTCCTGAAGCAGGCCAGGAAGGTGTGTGGCCATTTGAGGCGTTCCTACACGGCCATGTCGCACTTTTCAGATATCCAGCGGCGAAACAACATGCCAGTGAGGCGCTTGATTTGCGACAGCCCGACACGTTGGAATTCAACACTCCTAATGTTCGACCGCCTGCTCCAACAAGAAAAAGCCGTTAACGAGTATTTGTATGACCGGGGTGCTAGGACAGCCTCTGCAGAGCTGGAATTTTTTTTGCCACGTTACTGGACGCTCATGCGCAATGCCTGTAGGCTCACGCGTCCTTTTGAGGAGGTGACAAATCTAGTCAGCCTTATCAGCATCGCTTGCTGGACCAGCGGCAACGCTGGAAGAGGATTGTGAGGAAGAGGAGTCAGCGGAGGAATGTGGCTTTGAGGAGGAGGAGGAAGACCAACCACAACAGGCATCCCAGGGTGCTCATTGTCACCACTCTGGTACCCGTGGTGTTGTACATGGCTGGGGGGAAGAAGATACCTTCAGTGAGATCACTGAGGACGAGGAACAGGACATGAGTAGCTCGGCATCCAACCTTGTGCAAATGGGGTCTTTCATTCTGTCGTGCCTGTTGAGGGACACTTGTATAAAAAAGCTGAAGGAGAACAACCTGTACTGGGTGTCCATGCTACTAGACCCCCGGTATAAGCATAAAGTGCCTGAAATGTTACCGAATTACCGCAAGTTGGAAAGGATGCAGCAGTTCCAAAATAAATTAAAAAGTTTGCTTTACACAGCGTATAAGGGTGATGTCACAGCACAATAGGAATCTAACAGGGGAAGAGGTGAAAGTAATCCTCCTCCTCCCACGACCACGCCGGCAAGGACAGGAGGCTTTACAGACATGTTGTTGATGGAGGACATGCAGAGCTTTTTAAGTCCTATGCATCGCCACAGCCCTTCGGGGTCCACCCTCAGAGAACGACTTGACCGACAGGTAGCAGACTACCTCGCCTTAACTGCAGATCTCGACACTCTGAGGAGTGATGAACCCCTTGACTACTGGGTGTGCAGGCTTGACCTGTGGCCTGAGCTATCCAAATTTGCGATAGAACTTCTGGCCTACCCCGCTTCAAGTGTCCTGTCAGAAAGGACCTTCAGTGCAGCAGGAGGTATTGTCACTGAGAAGAGAAGTCGCCTAGGTCAAAAAAGTCTTGATTACCTCACCTTTATTAAGATGAATAAGGGATGGATCCCGAAGGGACTGACATTGGGTGATACATTCGAGTAAAAAAGACCTGATGAGATGAGCTGCCTTGGGCTAAAAATGGTCCACATGCTGCTGTATTTTATCTTCGAATGTCGGATGACTTGCGTGACTTATCCGCCACCAACTAGGGTTCAAGCCGCAATGTTTTAGGGCACTTTCTGCCTGGGAAACAAACATCAATTTTTCTGGCCGCTGCTACAGCAGCAGCTGCAACAATACCTAATTTTTCAGGCATGTGTACATGCCAAATTTTTCTGGCCTCTGGTGCTGCACTGTGGCTTCAAAAACCACACCACTCATATCTGGTGGCACAGTAGATTGCACGCGCAGTGCCCCAAATTTGAAGTAGGAGGACCGACCAAGCATCTTTTTCCATCTCCCGGTTCCTAAAATCCATGCCATATACACGTCCCCTGATAGGGGACGTAACAGGGATTAAACTGATCAGAATAGTACTACTTAACACACCACTCATATCTGGTGGCACAGTAGATTGCACGCGCAGTGCCCCAAATTTGAAGTAGGAGGACCGACCAAGCATCTTTTTCCATCTCCCGGTTCCTAAAATCCATGCCATATACACGTCCCCTGATAGGGGACATAACAGGGATTAAACTGATCAGAATAGTACTACTTAACACACCACTCATATCTGGTGGCATAGTAGATTGCATTCGGTGCTCTGACAAAATGCAGAAGGACATTTGGCAGATGGACATTTTTTAGACAGAAAGCTAAAGAATGTTCCGATTTCGGCTGAGGGCAGATACGTTCCAGAGTGCTCTGTTCTAATCAGAGCCTCGGGTGCCGCAACTGCCTCTGGGAACCTTACCATGGGTCTCAGACCGCACGTCTTGTAATTCTCTGTCTTGGAAATTATCTATCTATCAAATCTATCTATTTATCTATCGTATCTATCTATCTATCGTATCTATCAAATGTATCTATTGCATCTATTGATCTATCTATCTAATCTATGTATCAATCTATCAAATCTATCTATCTCGTGGCCGGACTGTTATCTGACAGCCACTTGTGTTTCGGCCATGCCTTATACATATCCATGCCATATACACGTCCCCTGATAGGGGACGTAACAGGGATTAAACTCATCAGAATAGTACTACTTAACACACCACTCATATCTGGTGGCACAGTAGATTGCATGCGCAGTGCCCCAAATTTGAAGTAGGAGGACCGACCAAGCATCTTTTTCCATCTCCCGGTTCCTAAAATCCATGCCATATACACATCCCCTGATAGGGGACGTAACAGGGATTAAACTGATCAGAATAGTACTACTTAACACACCACTCATATCTGGTGGCACAGTAGATTGCACGCGGTGCTCTGACAAAATGCAGAAGGACATTTGGCAGACGGACATTTGGCAGATGGACATTTGGCAGACGGACATTTGGCCGACAGACAGAAAGCTAAAGAATGTTCCGATTTCGGCCGAGGGCAGATACGTTCCAGAGTACTCTGTTCTAATCAGAGCCTTGGGCGCCGCAACTGCCTCTGGGAACCTTGCCATGGGTCCCAGACCTCACGTCTTGTAATTCTCTGTCTTGGAAATTATCTATCTATCAAATCTATCTATTTATCTATCAAATCTATCTATCTATCGTATCTATCAAATGTATCTATTGCATCTATTGATCTATCTATCTAATCTATGTATCTATCTATCAAATCTATCTCGTGGCCGGACTGTTATCTGACAGCCACTTGTGTCTCGGCCATGCCGTATACATATCCATGCTATATACACGTCCCCTGATAGGGGACGTAACAGGGATTAAACTGATCAGAATAGTACTTCTTAACACACCACTCATATCTGGTGGCAGAGTAGATTGCACACGCAGTGCCCCAAATTTGAAGTAGGAGGACCGACCAAGCATCTTTTTCCATCTCCCGGTTCCTAAAATCCATGCCATATACACATCCCCTGATAGGGGATGTAACAGGGATTAAACTGATCAGAATAGTACTACTTAACACACCACTCATATCTGGTGGCACAGTAGATTGCACGCGGTGCTCTGACAAAATGCAGAAGGACATTTGGCAGACGGACATTTGGCAGATGGACATTTGGCCGACAGACAGAAAGCTAAAGAATGTTCCGATTTCGACCAAGGGCAGATATGTCCTAGAGTGCTCTGTTCTAATCAGAGCCTCGGGCGCTGCAACTGCCTCTGGGAACCTTACCATGGGTCACAGACCGCACGTCTTGTAATTATCTGTCTTGGAAATTACCTATCTATCAAATCTATTTATCTATCAAATCTTTCTATCTATCGTATCTATCAAATGTATCTATTGCATCTATTGATCTATCTATCTAATCTATGTATCTATCTATCTATCTATCAAATCTATCTATCTCGTGGCCGGACTGTTATCTGACAGCCACTTGTGTTTCGCCCATGCCATATACATATCCATGCCATATACACGTCCCCTGATAGGGGAAGTAACAGGGATTAAACTGATCAGAATAGTACTACTTAACACACCACTCATATCTGGTGGCACAGTAGATTGCACGTGCAGTGCCCCAAATTTGAAGTAGGAGGACTGACCAAGCATCTTTTTCCATCTCCCGGTTCCTAAAATCCATGCCATATACACGTCCCCTGATAGGGGATGTAACAGGGATTAAACTGATCAAAATAGTACTACTTAACACACCACTCATATCTGGTGGCACAGTAGATTGCACGCAGTGCTCTGACAAAATGCAGAAGGACATTTGGCAGACGGACATTTGGCCGACAGACAGAAAGCTAAAGAATGTTCCGATTTCGACCGAGGGCAGATACGTTCCAGAGTGCTCTGTTCTAATCAGATCCTCGGCACCGCAACTGCCTCTGGGAACCTTACCATGGGTCCCAGAACACACGTCTTGTAATTCTCTGTCTTGGAAATTACCTATCTATCAAATCTATTTATCTATCAAATCTATCTATCGTATCTATCAAATGTATATTTTGCAACTATTGATCTATCTATCTAATCTATGTATCTATCTATCTATCAAATCTATCTCGTGGCCGGACTGTTATCTGACAGCCACTTGTGTTTCGGCCATGCCATATACATATCCATGCCATATACACGTCCTCTGATAGGGGACATAACAGGGATTAAACTGATCAGAATAGTACTACTTAACACACCACTCATATCTGGTGACACAGTAGATTGCACGCGCAGTGCCCCAAATTTGAAGTAGGAGGACCGACCAAGCATCTTTTTCCATCTTCCGGTTCCTAAAATCCATGCCATATACACGTCCCCTGATAGGGGACGTAACAGGGATTAGACTGATAGGAATAGTACTACTTAACACACCTTATAATAACGCAGAGAGAGGCAATGCAGAGAGAGGAGTCTGAAGAAGAGGAGTCAGAGGAGGAAAGTGGCTTTGAGGAGGTGGAAGACCAAACACAGCAGGCGTCCAAGGGGGCTTGTTGTCACCTTTCGGAGACCCTTGGTGTTGTACGTGGCTGGGTGGAGGAAGAGACCTTCAATGACATCAGTGAGGACAAGGAACGGGACATGGCTAGCTTGGTATCCAACCTTGTGCAAATGGGGAGTTTGCGGTTGTGCAAATGGACTGTTTGCGGTTGTTTGCGGTGCGTTAAAGAGACAGTCTAGGCCAAAATAAACTTTCATGATTCAGATAGAGCATGTAATTTTAAACAATTTTCCAATTTACTTTTATCACCAATTTTTCTTTGTTCTCTTGGTATTCTTAGTTGAAAGCTTAACCTAGGAGGTTCATATGCTAATTTCTTAGACCTTGAAGCCCACCTCTTTCAGATTGCATTTTAACAGTTTTTCACAACTAGAGGGTGTTAGTTCACGTATTTCATATAGATAACACTGTGCTCGTGCACGAGAAGTTATCTGGGAGCAGGCACTGATTGGCTAGACTGCAAGTCTGTCAAAAGAACTGAAAAAAGGGGCAGTTTGCAGAGGCTTAGATACAAGATAATTACAGAGGTTAAAAGTATATTATTATAAATGTGTTAGTTATGCAAAACTGGGAAATGGGTAATAAAGGGATTATCTATCTTTTAAAACAATAAAAATTCTGGTGTAGACTGTCCCTTTAAACAGGGAGTTTGGTCTGTCACTGTGAAGCGGGCATAACCCTTACACTACCTGATCGATACAACATCATACCTGATGTTTTAAAGCAAGTTATTCCAAACAATTTAGGAATGTTAGGTGATTTATGCCCTTTATGGCTTAAAAACAGACTCTGCATCAACTATGTAATTTTCCATGGGAGTTTTGCCATGGATCCCCCTCCAGCATGCCACAGTCCAGGTGTTAGTCCCCTTGAAACAACTTTTCCATCACTATTGTGGCCAGAAAGAGTCCCTGTGGGTTTTAAAATTTGCCTGCCTATTGAAGTCTATGGCGGTTCGCCCGTTTGCGAACAGTTGCGGAAGTGCGTGTCCGCCGTTCGCGAACGCAAATTTTTAGGTTCGCAACATCACTAGTAACAACATAAAATAAACTTTATTTACCACATCTGATAACATACAATGTATATAGGCTACAACACTGTAAGAGCACTTTCAGTTTATATCTCAACAATCCAGCATAGATGTCATTCCATACGCCAGGTTCCATCTCAGACCTCTTCAGTTGTGCATGCTGAGGTTATGGAATGGCGATCACTCGGATCTATCCCAACAGATTTTTCTGGACGGCCAAGCAAGAGAATCCCTCTCTTGGTGGATCAGTCCAGATCGGCCGTCCCAGGGGACATGCTTCTTGAGACCATCCTGGGAGATTGTGACAACGGACCTGAGCCACTCAGGATGGGGAGCTGTTTGGGGTGCCACAAAGGCACAGGGCAGGTGGAATCGGGAGGAGTTGCTTCTTCTGATCAACATCCTGGAACTTCGAGCGATCTTCACTGCTCTAAGAATTTGGCCCCTCCTGTGTTTGTCCTAGTTCATCAGATTCCAGTCAGACAACATTACCTTGGTAATGAGGGAAGTATCTCAGATTCTGGAATGGACAGAGACCCACAACTGTTCGCTGTCAGTGATCCACATTCTGGGTGGGGACAACTGAGAAGCAGATTTTCTCAGCAGACAATCATTTCATCTGGGGGAATGGTCTCTTCACCCCGAGGTGTTTGCGGAGATTTGCATCAGATGTGGGATACCGGAGATAGATCTCATGGCGTCCAGTCTCATCTTCAAGCTACCCATATATGGGTCGTGGTCCAGGGATCCCCAGGCAGAACTGATAGATGCCTTAGCAGTGCCTTGGGGGTTCAACCTAGTCTACATATTTACCACTTCTTCCTCGAGTAGTGGCCCGCATCAAGCAGGAGCAAGCTTCGACTACTCTGATTGCTCCGTCGTGGCTGCAAAGGATGTGGTTTGCGGATCTGGTGGGGATGTTCTTAAAGTTTTGTAGAAGGCTCCGTTTGAGCCAATGCACTCGGTTGACATTAAATTACTGTCTTGGAAGGTTATTTTTCTACTGGCTATTGCTTCGGCGCACAGAGTCTCTGAGATGGCGGCCTTGCAATGTGAGCCTCCTTACCTGGTTTTTCATGCTGATAAGGCTGTTCTTTGCACTGGGTTGGGTTTTCTCCCTAAGGTTGTTTCTGATTGCAACATCAATCAGGAGATTGTGTTTCCTTTCTTGTGTCCTAATACTTCTTCTTCGAAGGAACGGTTAATTCATACTTTTGATGTGGTTCAAGCTTTGAAATTATATCTTCAGGCTATGAAGGATTTTAGACAGATTTCAGCATTGTTTGCTGTCTATTCGGGGAATCGCAAAGGGCAGAAGGCTTCTTCCACTTCCCTATCTTTTTGGTTGAGGAGCATGATTCGCTTGGCTTATGAGACAGCAGGACATAAGCCTCCTCAGAGGATTACGCTCACTCAACTAGAGCTGTGGCTTCTTCTTGGGCCTTCAAGAATGATGCCTCTATGGAGAAGATATGTAAAGTGGCTACCTGGTCCTCCTTACATACTTTTTCAAAGTTTTACACAGCTTTTGGGAGAAAGGTTTTGCAGGCTGTGGTGCCCTCAGAATAGGGTCCACCTCTCTTTTGCCCTCCCATTTTTTTCATTCAGTGTCCTCTAGAGCTTGTGTATTTGTTTCTGAAAAGTAATGAGTGAAGCCGTGGACTCTCCTCATATTAAGATGGAAAACATAAATTATGCTTACCTGATAATTTCATTTCCATCTGTATGAGGAGAGTCCACTGCCCCCGCCAGGTTCTCGGTTGGGCGGACCTAAATTTATTTTATTTTCTTCTGGCACCATTTATACCCTGCTATTTCTCCTACTGTTCCTTGTTCCCTCAGCAGAATGACTGGGGGATGAGGGAAGTGGGGGAGGTATTTAAGCTTTTGGCTGGGGTGTCTTTGCCTCCTCCTGGTGACCAGGTTCCGTATTTCCCAAAGTAATGAATGAAACCGTGGACTCTCCTCATACAGATAGAAATGACATTATCAGGTAGGCATAATTTATGTTTTTGAAATATATGTTGTGAGGAGCCGAGTAAAATGTGGTGTTTGATGTCATCCCATGAAATGTCTTTCATGTATCTATAAGGGAAAGAGGTGATAACAGATCTATAATTGAATTAGCTATGGAACTTTGTCTCTGCTTCTTTTAAGATTGTAGTTGTGGAGATTTATATCTAAGAGCTTAGAAGTCAATGTTAAAGTCTCCAGCAAGAAGAATCCTTATTTTAGACCAGCCTGTTAGTAGGTGTATAATATTACAGAAAAAATATGTTGTCCCTCATTTGGGGCATAAATGTTACATAAAAGAATATCTATTCCCTGTATCGGTCCCTGAACTAGTATATATCTACCTTCTTTATCAGTAATTATCTCTTTGTGCATAAATTGTAGCAAGGAATGGATTAGTATGGAGACACCTCTATTTCCCCCCTCCGATGTGGCATGATAACGTTGTGGAAAATCTTTGGTCCAATACTTTGGAATGATCAAACTAGTAAAATGAGTTTCTTAGAAGTATATGATGTTTGCACACAAGCGTTTGTATTGAGTAAGGGCAGTGCACCTCTTAACATCTGAGTAAAAACCTCTCACATTATGTGAGAGTAATATAATGTTCGGGGTGGTCATAAATGTTTCTTAATGAAGCGTTTCATTAACTATATAATATCCCCAAGTAAGTTTAGCTTCAGAAGTGTGTGGGAATGTGGTTTCTTTAGGTTTAACCTGAACTCTTAAGTGGGGCTTCTGGTTTCCAAGTAGATACATCTTGTTTTTAGGTACATTTATGTTAACTATGTAAGTAAGTGATACTTCATAACATAACAACAATAACATTAAACAACAATAAAAAAAACATTGTAATAAGCATAGTCTTGAAGGTTCCATTGTGGGGGAGAGACAAAAGGTTAGATAAAGGAAACATAAAGTAGGTGGCAGGTACAAATCTGTCCTGAGAAAGAGATAAAGAAGAAGAGAGGAAAAAAGAGATGTGAGGGAGGAGAGGAGAAGAGGAGATCACATGAGGATAAGAATATCTAGAGCAGAGCTTTCCAAACTTTTCATGTTGGTGACACACTTTTTAAACTTTCATAATTTTGCGACACAGTAATTCAGTTGTACTAGCAAACAGGAGGTTAAACTAACTTGTTTTAAGAGATACGGACACAAACATCAATTATATAATTACGAAATGTATTTACAAGTAACAGTATGTATGTGCAAGAATTAAAAAATAGTTTAATAACACCAATAGTTACTTTACTATTTTAATGGGATGTAGGAGAAGACACTCACATTTCATCATCAAGCATTTTTAAGCTTCCACTTCCTATCCATATATCAAAAGCAGCAAGGCACTACTGGGAGCTAGCTGCAAAAAAAAAACCACTTTGACTTCTGAATTCAGCTCAGCGTTTAAGCTGCTGCCCTCGGAACTCTGCGAGTCCGACTGACTACTGCCA
This sequence comes from Bombina bombina, assembly GCF_027579735.1. NCBI lineage: Eukaryota > Metazoa > Chordata > Amphibia > Anura > Bombinatoridae > Bombina > Bombina bombina. Next base: position 148,411,508 of record NC_069504.1, read on the forward strand.
GCGCTACAAACACACTGCTGTCCCACTCACTGACTACACGTGCAGTCACAAGCCAATTTAGGAGACTACACGTGCAGTCAGGAGCCAATGTGCCGCCAATGGGAATAGTTTCAGTTCCCGCTAAGCTGCGCCAATAGGTTAAGATGATCTGTGACCTACTAGGTATCAATCACGTGTCAACTACATGATATGTGTAGCAGGCAGGCAGAAAGTCGGAAACCAAAAAAAAATGTAAAAAGAATTTTAAATAAAAAAAAAATAAATGTGCTGATGCAGGGACACACCTGCACACTGCCGCCGACACACTAATGTATCACGACACACAGTTTGGAAAGCACTGATATAGAGTATAAGACATCTTAAAATAGAATTACACAGAACTGTTTTTTACATCAGGCATATAAATGATATAACTGGGGTGAGTGAAGCTTAAATCTAGTACACAAACCAGTTCCAAAGGTGAGAGGATTTATGAGGAAGGAATTAAATGTAGTTCTCTCACCTAAGCATCTAATGCTGGTGATGCATACCATAAGCATCATTTTAGATGAAAAAGAAAAAAAAAATCATCTTGAGGTACTTATCTATTGGTCAAAGGACCCATTGGCAAAGAAAAGCAGGCATGCTCATGACTTAAGCTTCTTTCTTGTAACCTTTGTCCAATTTGATTTTAGGTTAGATTTCCTTGGTTCTGACTTGTTAAGTTAGTGGCTGTTTGTAGAGATGAGCGCAGTTCTGGTACGTCTAGGCCCAAAGCATTGCAGATAGTTGGAATCTCCTCCACTTCTTTTCTGGTGATGACTCTGCCGTCTTTTATCACTTGTAGAGCAAAATGGAAAGTTCCATCTATACACAATTAGATTTTTCCTTAGAAGAAAAGTGAGAGGTCGAAGAGAACTTTGGCGTTGCAGTGTTCTGACACATATATCTTGAAAGAACTGGACTATATTTCCTTGAAATTTAAAAGTAGGATTTAAACGGGCCACCTTCAAGATAGGTTTTTTCACAGGAAACCTTAAACATTTGATAATGACATCCCTTGGGGGTGGGTCATCTTTGGGACTTGGTCTGAGAGCTCTATGAACAGGATATCTCGATAAACTTTGAGAAACTTTGGAATAAGATTGACAACCTACATTCTTCTGTAACAGTGAGTTTAAAAGATATAAAAGATAATATAGCGGAAATGGGGAATCGAGTCTCTACTCAATTCCCCATTTCAACTATATCATCTTTTATATCTTTTAAACTGGCTGTTACAGAAGAATGTAGGTTGTCAATCGTATTCCAAAGTTTCTCAAAGTTTATTGAGATATTCTGTTTAGACACAAGGTTCTGTAACTCAGCTTTTGTCGCCAAAGTTTGGTCTCGTTGCGAGCCCTGCATTCCTGCTGCTGATTCAGCTTCATCTTCCCCATCCGTTTCGACTGTGTCTAGGGGTTTGCTGTTCTTATTAGTTTTGAAAAAGGATTCCACATTCGTGGTTTTAGTGCTTTTGTCTCCCAATTTGTTCAACTTCCTGGCTGACATGATGGAGTGGTTTAGCAATTTCCAGATAGACACTGAATCTATCTCTTCCTGTATCCCTCCCAATAGTCAAAAACAGTTATATAACTTGGGTATGCAGAGAAAAAATGTTTTTGTAGCAGACTGATGATAATAGAAATGGCAGTATTATCAGCTTTCACACTGACATTTTTGCTTAGATATAGTCCCTACTGTTCAACCGTAGTTATTCTCTCATGTTGAGATAATGACCAGAGGAATACCTATGTATGATAGGGGTATAAAGGGTAAAGTGACTCTGGTTATATTAGCCTCTGCTCAATTCACTTGTACTGTCTCGTTTTATAACGCAGAAGATAAAGCTCTGTTTTAATAAGCTCTGATCAACTTCAGATCATTTTGACTCTTATTTGGCAGCTGGCCTGTGTATCTTTGCTTTGATAACTTTATGAGGCAGTCGGGGAACAACTAACTTGTTGCGTAATTATCGCCAGGTTGCCGTTAAGATGGCGTCTTACCCATGTGGCTTTCATGCGGATCAACAGGACGCCGCTTTCATATTTGCCTCTCTCCTCTCAGGTTAGCATCAAAGGATGATCTCCGGGTTAGATCACTTGATGGATCTCTGTGTGGCTAAGTCTCCCTGATCTCCTGCATAGATGTGCGGCATAACCTCTAGTCAGGCAACCTCTCTGGCAGTAAAGTAGGCCTCAGACCACCGACCTATTTGCATCACATATTACCACTGAAATGCGGACAGAAATAAGGTCACTTGTGACCCCTTAAGGTATTTCTTAGAGGTATGAGCAATTAGGGATAGTTTAGCCTGGCTTTAACCACCTTTTGCAACTTCCACTACCCGGCGCTCCAGACTCACGCAACCATCCCAGAGCTCGGTCAGGCTCCGCCCCCAACTATTATCTTTTGAAACAGTAAAAATTGGAGTATAAAGTCCCTTTGAGCTAACATAGCCTCAGCTATGCTCAGCTAGTAGAGCCTGATTAAACTGCTTATTTCACTATTAATATTCTCAGTATGGAGGATTTCCAAGAAGAATTACATGATATTTTGGAGACCCACAGACACAAGCTAATGACCATATTACATAATCTGTTATTTGCTGCTGTCTGAAGTAAAGTTACTATTATGCTACCTGATACTTACACTCCATATGTGGATATGCTTTTGGGGAGGCAGATTATTTAACAGCTGCCATTGCATTGAGCAAGGTGACTTTTGGCCTAGAGGTACTTCAGAAGCCTGACAGTGAGGCAATCTTTAGAGAGCAGAGTCCCCCAAGTGCTACTAGACAAGAAGTATTCTTACAGTTATGAAGAAGTCACTCAGGGAGCTAAGAATTCAGAGGAAAGCTAGGTTAGTTTCTGATGAAGAGTTGGCAACTCTTGGAATTATTTAAAGCACTCCTGATATGGATACTCTTTATGCAAAATGTATGTGCAACTTAACTAATACATCTGGGGCTACTTCCTAATTTTCCCTGTGGTAGCTTTGGACATGGTACTGGGGGTATACCCATACTTCACCCTTTTGGCAGTATTGAACAGGTGCAGTGCAATTGTGAAGCATCTAATTTGTCACTAAAGGAGCTGGACATTTTGCTAAAAGTGAAGTAGAATAACCTGCAGGTTTTACTATTGATGAATGTGTGGGAAATTCCTTCACAGCTTTTCCTTTGTGGTCAGCTTATATTTCCACCAGCATGCTAAAGTGTTTAGACTTCTTTTGTTCTTTAACAGTTTAACCTGAACATTCTGTAATTTGGAATGTTTTTTTATTTTTTATGCATTTTATTTTATTTTCCAAGGAAATATTTGCTAAAGGGATTACATTTTATTGTTTTTTCACACCTGTTTTTCCTTACCTGCTCTTTGCAAGACTACTTTGCCAGATAAATACCAACCTTTATGTTTGATGATACTGTTATACATATCATGGTTGCCCTTTCTTCAGTTAAGGTAGTTATACTCTTTTACTTATAAGTAATGTTCCCTTAACCAAGTTAAGCAACCAGCAATAGATTTAGGGGCATATCTATCAAGCTCCATATGGAGCTTGAAGCCCCGTGTTTCTGGCGAGCCTTCAGGCTCGCCAGAAACACCCTTTATGAAGCAGCGGTCCATAACCGAATACGATCGTGTTGATTGACACCCCTGCTAGTGGCCGCAAATCTGCAGGGGCGGCGTTGCACCAGCAGTTCACAAGAGCTGCTAGTGCAATGCTGAATGCGGAGAGCATATAGCTCTCCGCATTCAGCGAGGTCTGTCGGACATGATCCGCAATAGGCCCTCATGCATGCTTGGAAGCTCATCCCCTATAAAAACCCATTGACCAATCTCATTTAAAGGTCTCATTTAAGGGTCTCTTAGAAAGATACTAAGCAGCAAGTAAGTGGGGTCAAGATTTACAGTTTTACATTTACTAGGTTTGATGCCTAGTTTTGTTTTATATGACATAGCATTGCATACAAGGCTAGAAAGCTTGTTCCTATTGACTGTCTGATATGTCAATCAATCTATTAACCAATTGTCAGGTTGGAAGCTTATACAAATGGAGTTGGGACAAGATGTGTTAACTAAAATAGCTATGTATTACAGAAATTAACTTTACGGGAATCTGTAGAGAGAAAAGTCCTGCTAATGCATTTGAACATACAATAAGCAGGCATTATGCTACTGTTTGACACCTACACCACAATGTGCTGCAGGCATATGTCAGTTCTGAGCTATCAGTGTGAAGCGGCCTGCAGCAGTCCTTTGGATATGGTAAGAAGATCAGATCTCACTGCACTACACATTAGTTTTATGTTGAAAGCATTCTTTTATTAAAGCAGTTCAATGAAAAACCTCATGTGACATTTCAACCCATATGCCTAAATCATGCCATTTGACTGTGAGCTGAGGGAGCATTAACATAAAAACAAAATGGAAGTGGGAAAACAATAAAATCAATTAAAGTAAAATTACACGGGTAAGATGAATCAGTTTGTAGTATGGGGTAAAGAAATGTCTTCAAAATCAGTCATAATTTCAGTGCAAAATGTCCTAAAGGCTGTTGTATTTATGATATTTAATATTTGGGGGGGATTTAATCTTTAGTCTTGTAAAATCAAAATACTCTGGATTTTTATATACAGTTTAGTATTGTATTACATTACACTGCATACATTACATGTTGTTTATTTAGACATAGATTTAATGACTCTGAATAGCAAAGGCAGAGATCACTCATACTAACTAGTACGCTTGGGTGGTAACAGGGTAATATTATCATAAACAGAAAACGTATACTGTATTAATCTGCATATTACTAGACTTGATTACTCAAGTTATCATACTCATTATATTAACAAATTATTAACATACAAATTGTATTACTCACTGGTCTTTAAGCTGTCTTCCTGTCACTTTTTCCCTTGATTTGTACCTTTAAATTTGCAGTGCGGCCTACATGCGGGTTGTGGCCTATATTCGGGTGCATATCGGCAATATCGCACATGCGCAGTGCTGCCGAACTTCCGGAGCACCCCGTAGCCTTATGGGTATTGCATTCAAATGAAAAATTGCAAAGGAAGCACTTGTTGTAAAACGTCACTTTTATTTCACCAAAGTAAAAACTGCTTACACAACAGTCCATAAAACAAGCATCATAGAAGCCCAATCGATGCAGATAGCAGCTATCTGTATTGATTGGGCTTCTATGATGCTTATTTTATGGACTGTTGTGTAAGCAGTTTTTAAATTGGCAAAATAAAAGTGAAGTTTTACAACAAGTGAGTGCTCCCCTTGCAATTTTTCATTTGAATCCAGACTTGGCCATTAGGAGTGAGCACTTGTTTCTACCCTTAATGCAACCGTGATCCACTACCGCTACCCCACTGAATTGGCCGCTGAGTGATGATGTCATTACCCGGTGCGGAAGTCCGAGTATGAAGGCCGAATATGGAGGTGTCCATTATTGCTGAAGGAAGCGCTCCCAGCTACATTCAATCGTAGAGGACCGGGTTGTTCGGTTAGCCACACATCCATCACCGGGTGTAAAACAGAAGTTGCCGCAGCTTGTGGGTAAGCGTGTTAACTTAGCTTTTGGTTAACTTAGCTTTTGGTACTTTACTTATCTATGGACGCATGATAGGCTGACTTGTTTAGCCATTATACACACAGTGTTGGCTTAATGTGCATTTAAGGGCCTCCATTTTTGGGAACTTTGTTGCATTATGAGTATTGTAGGTGTGAGAAGATATTTTATTTAAAAAATAAATTTCTTCAAAATGGCACCAAACATTAAAGGGACATGAAACCTAAATTTTTTCTTCATGATTTAGAAAGAGCATGCCGTTTTAAACAACTTTCTAATTTACTTCTATTATCTAATTTGCTTCATTCTCTTGATTTTCTTAGCTGAAAAGCATATCTAGATAGGCTCAGTCGCTGCCGATTGGTTGCTGCACATAGATGCCTCCTGTGATTGGCTCTCCCATGTGCATTGCTCTTTCTTCAACAAAGGATATCTAAAACATGAAGCAAATTAGATAATAGAAGTAAATTGGAAAGTTGTTTAAAATTGTATTCTCTATCTGAATCATGAAAGAAAAAAATTGGGTTTAGTGTCCCTTTAAGGGTGCAGCCTATATTCAGGTGCGGCCTAAATGCAGCAAAATACGGTATTATTTTGGAAAGTTGTTATTATTGTACTGAAGAATCATTTAAGATGACATTTACATGTGATAATTGTAGAGCTTTAGTCTTGTTTATTTAAAGTGTAAGTGCCATAAAAACCTTGAAATAATAAATCCAGAATTAAAGGGACATTGTTATCTATTTTTTTTACTTTGATTCATCTACAAGTAACAACATGAAAATGGATTACAAATCCTTTCTTAATGCATTTTAGCAAATGGTGATAGATGGGTTTGGATCCATTGAAAGGCTCCTTCAGTGGAATCTGTTAAATTAGCTATTATTATTATTATCAGGAATTTGTAGAGCGCCAACAGATTCCGCAGCGCAGCGCAGCTATGTCAAAGATCCAGTGTACTTTAAACACCATAATGAATATATTTTGAAAACTGAGATAAAGTGCAGCAAGTTTTACCAGTTTTCTGTGCAACAACTTTTAGAGACCTTGTTCCACCTTGCTGTAAAGTCATGTGGTAGAATGTTTAAATATACTTGTTTGTATAAGTATTCTATAGAGTGAAAGAGACAGGGGGGGAGAACAAAATTCCTGCAGAAGGCACTTTAAAAAATATATTTTTTCACTCACTCTTTTCCCTTTCTTATTTACTATATTATTGTGCATTATGGCAGTGGTTTGCTATTTATTTGAGAAAAAGTACAAACACAAATTAATTGTGCGCATGCATATATTTATGTGTTACACTCAGCAGTAAAAATAGCCATATGAGGAAGACCATGGACATTTTTGTTGCATTTCATTAACGAATAACAAAGTCTGAAAAAATGTGCTTGCCTACTGGAGACATTGGGGCCAACTTATCATAGTGCGAGCGGACATGATACGATGTAGCATAGCATGTCTGCCGCACATCGATAAATGCCGACAGCATACACTGTCGACATTTATTATTGCACAAGCAATTCTTGTGAACTGATTGTGCAATAATGCCCCCTGCAGATTCACTGCCAATTGGCCACTACCAGGGGGTGTCAATCAACCTGTATTCAATCGGGTTGATTTCTGTCCGCTGCCTCAGAGCAGGCGGACAAGTTATGGAGCAGCGAAATCAGACGTTAATAGGTTTATTGTTTTTTTGGCATATTAAAGGGACATTCTACACCAAAGTTGTTATTGTTTAAAAAAAGATAGATAACGCCTTTACTACCCATTCTCCAGCTTTGTACAACCAACATCGTTATATTAACCCTTTCATGGTGGTACTATAATGTTCACATCAGAACGAAGTTCCGATGTAAACACTATTAGTAAAAACAAAATCACGCAATCATAAATGTGATCGCGTGATCGCAAGGCCAGGATCGGATCATGGGGGATGGCCTACGCAGCTAGGCACGTCCCTCAGGCTGATCCTTGCCTACGTCAAAGGGGGAATCAGCAGGACGCCGTATATGGAAGGACTGTCCATGCTGTCCTAACAGAGTTAAAGCCCAGCCCTGTTAGGACAAAATGATACATCCTAACAGTGTAAAGGAGTTAATATACTTTATAACCTTTAAACCTCTAAATTTCTGCCTGTTTCTAAGCCTCTGTAGGCTGTCTCTTATTTTATGCATTTTTATAGCTTTTTACAGCCAGGCAGGGCTAGTTCATGTGTGCCATATAGGTAACATTGTGCTCACTTCTGTGTAGTTATTCATGAGTCAGCACTATTTGTCTAAAATAAATTACCCTGAGATAAAGGGGGCAGTCTGCAGAGGTTTAGATTCAATGTAATCACAGAGGTAAAAAGTGTATTATAACTGTATCCGAGCTCTTCTCCCATGTCTATTTTCTATTTTATAGCTCTATTTGGCTCTTCTAATTCTCAAGCTTCTGTGTTTCCTATCTTATAATATTATTTTTATCTAAGCATGAAAATGTTCTAGAGTGTCTCTAGTGTAAAATAACCTCCTCTTTTAGAGGACAACTAAATCAACAAGGCATTTAAATGCCACATGGTCCACCTGCCCGTAAATAACGTCCATGACACAATCCATAAGCCTGACCTTAGAAATAAATATCCTCCCTGCATGTAGTAAAATAAAATATTGCCAACAGCATATTATATCTATCGCTACAATCGCTACTACCAGAAATCTATTTTTCGTAGTGACACAAGCTGTACAACAGTATGGGGCCTATTTAACAAAGGTCTGTCGGACCTGATCCGAAAGTGCGGATCAGGTCCGACAGACCTCTCTGAATGCAGAGGGCAATACGCTCTCCGTATTCCGCATTGCACCAGCAGCTCTTGTGAGCTGCTGGTGCAACGTCGCCCCCAGCAGATTTGCGCCCAATGGGCCACCAGCAGGGGGGGGTCAATCAACCCAATCATACTCGATCGGGTTGATTTGCGGCGATGTCTGTCCGCCTGCTGAGAGCAGACGGACAGGTTATGGAGCAGCGGTCTTTAGACCGCTGCTTCATAACTGGTGTTTCTGGCGAGCCTGTAGCCTAAATACAAATACATCACACTATCCCATATTTTGGGGTAGATTACGAGTGGAGCGCTATCTTATTGTGCAAAAGTGCCCCTTTACGGGCACACATTGAATAACCAGCCATTACAAGTAGTTGGTTAATGCTCCTGCAAGCTCACGGTTTCACTTTGTGCTAAACACAATTAACCAGAGGTCAGACCTCAGGTTAAAGAAATAAAATTGCCCCACAATTAAAGAGGACAGCAGGGTCGGCTCCAAGGGGGCATTGACGGGCAATGCCCACCCAAATGGAATGTTGGGCCCCCTCAAAAAATGTTTTTGTTATTGTATAAATAAGTGTGTCATAATTCTGGAAAGGTGGTAACCCTAGTTATGATACCAGTCACACCAAGTGGGTATTCACACAGCATATTGTGTGTGTATCACTTTCTCAGTGGAATGATGCTGACCTTTTACAAGCAACACACAAACTATGTGTGCAAACCAGACTCTTACGGGGAGACTGTAGGGTAGCTATGACACCAGCCCCCAAACGTTCTCAAAAAACTTTGTAAACCAGTGACTCAATCGGAACAGTTCACAAATGATACCAGCAACCACTCAGCAAATTGTGTACATATCAATCATGGTGTGGGTGTTCCCATTATAGTGTGTATATAGCAGTCACACGCAGTAGGTGTTCCAAGGCATAGCATATCTACACACAGTGGGTGGTTCCTTATACAATGCCAACCTCTTGTCCAGCCCATATGCGTGTCGTGCTCAAGTTACAGTCCAATGCCTGCACTGGGCCAGCAAAACAAACAGTAGGGGAAGGAGCCCTTCTCATTCGACAGCAGCAGCACACTAACTAAGGGAATGCTTCCACTTTACATAAACATGGCGGCCCTCAGAGGCGCACACTGGTTGCTGTATCACAGTAAGTCCTAAGCTTTTCTATTTACCATATTATACAGTGTTAACGAGCTTTGACCCTGCTCTGTGCTCGCATTATATACCCACCGGGCAGGCGGGCAGCCTTTGCCCTGAGCCTGTGACTGGCATAGCGGGTCACTCACGACCTTGTACAGGCAAAGCGTGTGGTTTCCTGGTGCTAATATATCTTCACATCATGCATATTTTATGTTGTTTACCAACATTACCAGCTAATTACATTAACCAGTAGTTTACTCTCTATATGGATTTGCTTGGTATATCCACTATAGTCTCTGCAGTATGGATTAAAAGTGCTTCTATCAGATGCTTCTGTTGCAAGTGTATTTGAGTAGAAATGCCAATGTCACTCTGAGTGGTAATTGCATTATTTTATTTCTCTTGTAAGGGATGTTCCCTCACTCTGCTCTTATTTTGACTCTCATACATGCTTTGTAAAAAATGTGTGACCCCTCGTGAAAAAAAAAATGCCCCCCCATTTCATTTGTTCTGGAGCTGAGTCTGGAGGAAAGTACTGTACAGATCAAACAAATAATTTACATGCAATGGTATTACTGAGTGGAGCGGCAATATTTTGCACTCACATAAGCGCAATGTTGTGCTCCACTCATAATCTAGGCCTTTATCTTCAAAACCACTGTTAATGCAAACTGGAGAACCATGTTTGTTTAAAGGGTCACTAATGTCAAAACTATACATTCATGAAACAGGGAGAGCACACAATTTTAAAACTTTCCAATATACTTCCACTATCAAAACATGCACACTCTTTTTAGCTGCATACTTTCTGAGGTTTTAGCTCATACTAAGCATGTGCAAAGGTGCACAGTATATATGTTTTTTCAATTTTGTGATTGGCTGATGGCTGTCACATGATACAGTAGGATGGAAAATAGGATTAAAGGGACTCTGAACCCACATTTTTTTCTTTTGTGATTCAGATAGAGCATGCAATTTTAAACAACTTTCTAATTTACTCCTATTATCAATTTTTCTTCGTTCTCTTGCTTTCCTTATTTGAAAAAGAAGGCATCTAAGCTATTTTTTGGTTCAGAACCATGGAAAGCACTTGTTTATTGGTAGGTGAATTTACCCACTAATCAGCAAGAACAACACAGTGTGTTCACCAAAAATGGGCCGGCATCTAAACTTACATTCTTGCATTTCAAATAAAGATACCAAGAGAATGAAAAGAATTTGATAATAAGAGTAAATTAGAAAGTTGCTTAAAATTACATGCTCTATCTGAATCACGATAGAAAAAAATTGGGTTCAGTGTCCCTTTAACTGAGATTTTCTAGAAAATATTCTACTGCTTATTTTAAATTCAAAGTAAGTGTTATTGCATTGTCCTTTAATTGTGTAGTTGTCAATTATTAAATTTTGCTACATTTAGTGGTACTTTAACCCACATTAGTTACTTTCTTAATTTGAATTAATTCCCCTATGAAATTTACTGCCACAATGTACACCTTTAATTTTAGGCACCAATTATCAGCTAGCTCCGAACAGCGCATTATTGCTCCCGATCCTACCTGGGTATGCTTTTCAATATAGGATATCGAGAGAACACAGTCAATATGATAGACATAATTTGAAGTCTCTCAAAATTGCATCACATTACAGGAACCATGAAAGTTTAGTTTTGTCTTTCCTGACCCTTCATTTCTCTTTCACTATAATTGCTTAGGTTTATTTAAATGTGGTTCTGATAGAATTTGTTTTGCAGTGTGTTAAACATCCTGCCAAGATTTCCAGATCAGTTGTTTTAACTGGATCTGTATCAAAGCACTGGGGAAAAAACACTGCATTAATCATCAAGAAATGATTGACAAAATGAATATTCATTACACTAAATCTTCTGTTCCATTAGAAATGATTAAATTGGTTGCTGATTCATGGAAAAACAATATCCAGAAGCAATGAATGGATCTTAAACAGGTATTTACACTTTCCCTGTGACACAATTAGTGTTGACACATCAGAAAAATGATATTGTAGATGATAAACCATTACTAAAGCATTTAAAGGGATATAAAACTGCAACAAAGACATGCTCTTGGATGTTAGATAATTTTATTATTGCACTATTGTTTGAATGTAACTTTTATGTGTTTAACTTCTGCCAAGGAATTAAAGGGACAGTCTTGTCAAAAATAAATGTTCTTAATTCAGATAGCGCATGTAGTTTTAAGCAACCTTTCAATGTACCTTTATCATCAATTTTGCTTTGTTCTCTTGGTATTCTTAGTTGAAAGCTAAACCTAGGTAGGCTCATCTGCTAATCTCTTAACCCTTGAATGCTGCCTCTTATCTGCATTTTGACATTTGTTTCACAGCTAGAGGTCATTAGTTTATGTGTGCCATAAAGATTACATTGTGCTAACGCCTGTGGAGTTACCTAGGAGTTAGAACTGATTGGATAAAAAGAACTGAAATAAGGGGATAACCGGCAGAGGCTTAGATAAAAGATAATCACAGAGATAAAAAATATATTAATATAACAGTGTTGGCTATGCAAAACTGGGGAATGGGTAATAAAGAGGTTATCTATCTTTTTAAACAATAACAATTCTGGTGTAGACTGTCCCTTTAAACATATTATTAAAGTCAGCTCCAGAGCAGCAATGCAATGCTGGGTACTAGCTGAACATATCTGGTGAGCCAATGAAAATAAATATACACATGTGTGTAGCAACCAATCAACAGCTTGCTCCCAGTAGTGAAGGATAGAATACCAAGAGAACAAAAATAGAAGTGAATTTAAGTGTCTTAAAATGACATGCTCTATCTGAATCCTGAGGTTTCATTTTCTACTTTCCTATCTCTTTAAAGGGATACTGAACCCAACATTTTATCTTTAGTGATTTAGATAGAGGGGTCGATCCGATAAAAATCGTCGCCCGCAAAAGTTGGCGACGCCAATATTTGCGCGGGTTTGGTATCCTATATACGGCGTAAGCTAGAAGTTACGCGTGTAGATTTCTTGCGTCGCCCGTAGTTTTTTGGCCCATAGACTGACATACAAAACACGCGCAATTTGCTATCCAATATACGGCGTAAGGACTTACGCGCGCAGATTTCAGAAAATCTACTCCATTCTCAGCTCGCCACAAATTGAAGGTGCAGGAACCCTTGCACTGACTTAGAAACCAACGTAACTTTCTGAAGGCCTAACAAATGCATGCTTAACAATATACATAGCAGCAGCTTGATCACAAATAGTTAACCTCTTAAAAGCATTTATTATTCCTGCCCCTGCAAGTGTGTCAAACCAATCACAAACAGCACAACCTCTCACCTGCAGCCTTAAAACACCTGCAAATGCACACCCTCATTAGCCACCATGTTTCCCTTGCAGTATATTGCATTTAGAGTGAGACAGTGTCGTGGGGCACAAGGGGTGCTGGAACCCCTACAAGCCCCTGTTTTGGATGGTATCCCTGCTGCTGAGGTCCCTGGTCATGGTGCTGTAGCTGTCCCTGCTCCAACTGCTGCTGCTGCCCTCCCTGCTCCTCCTGCTGTTGTCCCTGTTCCTGGTGCTCCCCATGCTGCTGTTGCTGCAGCTGGCCATAGGCCAGCAGGGCCTATAAGACGAAGGCATCAGCAGAGGGGAAGAGCACCAAGGGTACACAGGGTTAGGGTCACCCTGTTTGGGATGACAGAAGTGGAGGTCAGGGAAAAGTATCGCTTGACTTCTGCAAGCCTCATTAACCTATATGAGGTCTTGAAGGATGATATTGACCCTCAAGCGTATAGGAACCAAGCTCTGACTGGTATGCAGAAGCTGTTGTGTGTTGTACACTTCCTGGCAACCAGCTCATACCAGTCAACAGAGGGGCTTGTGTCTGGCCTAGCGCAGTCTACCTTCTCCAGGATTCTAGGGGAGGTTTTGACTGCTCTAGATAACCAGACACAACGATACATTCATTTCCCCCGTACCCCCCAGGAATGGAACCGTCTTAAACAAGGCTTCTATCGACTGGGGGGTATTCCCAATGTCATGGGGGCAATTGATTGCACACATGTGCGTATCGTGGCCCCATATGAGGAGACAATCCTCTATATTAACAGGAAAGGGTTTCACTCATTGAATTGCCAGATGGTCTGCGATACCAATCTGAAATTCTTACATGTGTATGCAGGCTTCCCGGGGAGTGCACATGATTCCTACATACTGCGCCAGACCTCCTTATTCAATGTGTTTGAAAATGGAACACTCTCTGGAGGATGGCTGCTTGGTGAGTACCTTAATTCTGTCTGTATATTTCTACTAAAGGGACACTAAACACAAATTATAATCTCATGTTTCAGATAGAGAATACAATGTTAAACAGCATTGCAATTCACTTCTATTATCTCATTTTATTTATTCTTTAGATATCTTTTTTTGAAAAAATAGCAATGCACATAGATGAGCCAATCATATCAGGCTTCTATGTGCAGCCACCAATCAGCAGCTAATGAGCATATCTAATATGCTTGTCAGCAAAAGTTATCTATAGAATGGAGAAAATGATATAATAGAAGTAAATTATACAGCTGATAAAAATTGCAGGTTCTTATTAAAGGGACAGTCCAGTATAAATTGCACTTACATTATTCGGATAGGACTTTTAATTTTAATCAACTCTCCAAATTACTTCCATTAACAAAATGTGCACAGTATTTGTATCTTTTATATTTTTGAGTCACCAGCTCCTACTGAGCATGTGCAAGAATAAGTGTGTATGCATTTGTGAATGGCTGATGGATGTCACATGGTACAGGGGGAGTTTCAAAATACATAACTTTTTAAATTGTCATAAAAAATAACTTTGATTTTAGACTAAGTGCTATTGCATTGTCTTGTTATCTTGCATTTTTTGATAATGAAAATCTACTGTGTTGACTGGTCCTTTAAAATAGATTTTTGGTCTAGACTAATACTGGCATAAAAGTAGATTGCTTATAATGCACAAATTTAATGTTTTTATTAAATCTATCTTTTAAATGAAATTCATGTTATGTCCCTTTAAAGCACATGATGTACCTGTAGTAATCCAAATACATATGTTACATGACAGGTGACGCAGGGTACGGCTGCAGACCATGGCTATTAACCCCCTTGGTGCACCCCATTACAGAGCCACAACTCAGGTACCAGGAGGCACACATAAGAACAAGGAATGTCATTGAAAGGAACTTTGGCCTATTAAAAACCAGGTTCAGGTGTCTGGATGTTACAGGCGGAGCACTACAGTATAACCCCAACAAAGTGTGTTCCATTGTCAATGCTTGCTGTATTCTACACAACATTGCTGTGGACACACGTTTGTTGGGGGACATTGACCCAGAGCAGCAGCAGCAGCTGGTTCCTGTACCTGAGGATGTGGACAGGGGGACACTGAGGGGGAATGAAGTGAGGGATTATGTCATCCGGGAATACTTCACCTGTAAGTTACTTATTCATAAGTACAGTAAACCGTAACATTCACATGTATTATGATGTTTGACAGTACCTCACCAACCATTGCATGTGTATATATCATGTCTTGCAGAATTACACACTTCGGATTTCCACTGCATGTAAGTGAAACTACTACATCCCAACCCCCTTCCCTTAAAGGGACACTATACCCAAACATTTTCTTTCATGATTAAGGATTGAGAATATAATTTTAAAAAACCTTCCAATTTATTTCTATTACCTATTTTGATTTATTCTTTAGATATACTTTAATGAAGACATAGCAATGCACACAGTGAACCAATCACAGGAGGCATCTATATCCAACTACTAATCAGCAGCTACCAAGCATATCTAGATATGAAAAGTAATATAGAAAAGTGAAGGCGCCTAGATATGGTGCACACAAATAAAGTGCACACAAAAAAAGCACATGTAGAAATTTTTATATATCTCAGTATCCTTGGTGCCCTCTTCAACAAAGGACAAGGAATTGAGATGTGCGTGATATAAATTCACAACTATATTTTTAGTGTGATAGAAAACTGGTACTGGATATATATATATGGAAACAATAAATATAAAAAACAATATGATATATGTGAACGCAAATTATCATAAAATACAGTGCCAAAAAATGATATATATTGTGTCCTTCTAATAGAGAGAATGATATCAATCTACCTCCAACAACAAACACAATGTTGCTAAGACCAAGTAACTATCAATGCGAGTGATATTAAAAACACACAATAGTAACAAGCGATATTAAAGACACATATTGGTGAAGATATTGCATAGCAATACAGGATACATACAATAAGGTACCCAGGTACTATAGAGTATACGTATAGTCCTTATACACAGTTCATGTAATGGAGATTCTTTCCTCCGGATGTCCACTAAATAGCGGGTATGCGGCAGCAAACACTCCTTCCAAGGCTGATGGCACCAGCGACGATCTGCAGATAGAAGGGAGAGAAAAAAGGAGGCGCCACAATAGTGTGAGATCGTAGGTATATGGGACCCCCACAAAACGATACAGGATCACTTACTAGATTATGAGCACTTGAGAAGTGCCACAGGTGCAGGCTGAACTATTGAAAGCTGTCCAGCGAGCTTATCCTCACGATCCAATAGCCAAAGGGTAAAATTCAGATTCCCCCACATGTACTGGGGTCGGAAATGAGCCAAGTATTAGTATGGATTCCCACTCGGGGCAAAAATACAGCTTATATAGAGCTGAAAGCTGGTTAAAAGTCAGAACAGCTAATAAAAGCAAAGGTAAAAACAAGCGTGATGACAGATAGGTTAAAATATAACATATGAGTTTATTAAAACCTAATACACTACGCGTTTCCCGGTCACAACAACCGTTTCATCAGGTGTATAAAACTAACAGTCATCACACTATTTAAAACAAATCTCGGCGTTCACAAATTTTCAATGCGCATGCCCATTAAAAGCTGTTAACCAATGAGATGTGAATCTGAGCCGGCAAACATTTTGATAGGACAAAACAATAGGCGTGTAATACCCGCCCCTACTACGAGTGTTACCTGTCACTCAAATGGCGTCACTGGGAAGCACGGCTATGATCAATAACTAAAATACGCCGTCATTGCTAAAATACATTAATAAAAGGCACTGCTCGGTAATAAACTAGGTGTTTACTACAAGGATAAAGTCCCCGTAAACTACCCCAAACGGGGCACAAATAATTCCTTACTGGAATAGTTCTATTTTGTGAACAATAATACTATCACGTAATGTGTCAATAATGAATTCCTAATAGCATAAAACTGCATACATATATAGTACAATTGGGTCCATAGGGTGAAATCCTAGCCCTATATTTAATGGTAAATATAAAGTATATTATAGCCAAGAGATACAAGGTAACACCCCATAGTAATATGTATTACAATGTGAGATAAGTGTCGCTCAATGGATACACAATAATATATAAAAAATAAAAAATAAAAAGATGAAGTAAAAGGACTATGCCAGCTCAGGGATCATCTGATAAGTCACAACTTCATGCACATATGTGATTATACTATAACGTTTAAACGCATAAATATACACATAAACACATAAAAATATATAAAAATATAAAAATACAAAATATTCACATAAAAACAATTGTCAAAAGAATCAGATCCGATTATATAATGGTAACTCAATATAATTCAATTAAAAGCTGCCATGTCAATGTTTTCATTTAGACCGTGGGGTTTCAAAGTTTTTAATTTCCATATCCAATAGGTCTCTCTTTGTCGCAAGTGTATAAACCTATTTCTACCCCATTTGGGAGCTACATGTTCTATAGGGAGAATACTATATATTTCGCTTTCTCCCGGATGGCAATTGCCCTTATGGCGAGGAACACTATGATTTACCAATTCTTTCTTTACATTTCTCGTGTGTTCCCCCCATCTTTTTTTGATGGGTCTTGAGGTTCTCCCAACATACTGAACCCCACATTTGCATTGTAGCAAATACACCACAAATGTTGAATCACACGTGAAATGTGAAGAAACACTAAATTTTTCATTGGTGACAGAGGACTTAAATTCAGTAACACTCCCCATCGTATAGCTACAAAGGCCACAATTATTTTTCCCACATTTAAAAAAACCTATCTTAGTGTTTAAAAAAGAATTAGTATTAGATTTATTCACCATCCTATTTGTGCGCTTTTTCATTAAGATCTTACTTGGTGCCAACTTATTTTTAAGTGTCTGTGCTCTTCTAAAGGTACATATAGGGGTATCATCCAAAATTTGTTTCAAAACTGGATCATTTTTTAAAATGAACCAGTATTTCTGTAAAATATTCTTGATTAAATGATGATTATTATTATACCTAGTAATGAATCGAGGATGATTATTAATTTTGGAATTATAAAGTAACCTTTCCTCTTCCGAGTTCCATGTTTTTTCATATTTGTCCTTTTTCTTAGAATTAAGCAAATCTGATCTTACTTTATTTCTAGCTTTTTGATAGCCTAATTCTATAAGTTTTGGTGGATACTCTCTTGCAAGAAACCTCTCTTTTAATATTTGTGATTGTTCATCAAACACAGACATCTCAGTACAATTTCTGCGTATTCTGCAGAATTGATTGAATGGAATATTTTCTTTCCACGGTTTGTAATGATTACTTTTAAAATTCAAATAACTGTTTGTATCCACAGTTTTGAAAAATGTCTTAGTTAAGATGGACCCTTTTGGATCCCAATATAATATAAGATCCAAAAATTCAATTTGTTCCTTTGAAATATTAGAGGTAAATGTTAAGCCCATATTGTTGGTGTTTAGGGATGTTACAAATTCCTTTGCCTTAGACACTGTTCCATCCCATATAAAGAGCAAATCATCAATAAAGCGGCCATAGAAGACCAGGTTCCCCCTCGCTGGGGAATTATAGATATACTCCTCTTCAAAGGACCCCATAAACAAGTTAGCGAAGCTGGGGGCGAACCTGGTCCCCATGGCCGTGCCCTTTATTTGTAGGAAAAACTGCTCCTGAAACACAAAATAATTGTGCTTAAGCACAAAGGAGATGGCATCCAAAAGGAACATTTTCTGCTGTTCGGGTAAATAAATATCTCTAGATAAAAATTTATCAATAGAGTTAATACCTAACTCGTGCGCTATATTTGAATAGAGGGCTGACACATCACATGTCATCCAAACTAAATTTTTATATCTAGATTTTTTAGTTTCGATAGTTTATTTATTAAATCGGGTGTGTCTTTTATATAGGATGGTAAACACTTTACTTCTTTTTTTAAAAACGAGTCTATGTATTCGGATAGATTACACGTAAGATTCCCGATCCCCGATATAATCGGGCGACCGGGAGGATTATTTTTACATTTATGAATCTTGGGGAGGTGGTAATAGTATGCAAGACTAGGGGTACCAGGGTTTAAAAATTCTTTTTCTTTCTTGGTGAGGATCCCTTTATAGTATCCATCATCTATAAGTTTAACCAAACCAATCATATATTTCTTGGTAGGGTTAAAAGTCAATCTCTTATAATACTCAGGATTTAATAAGATACGATTAGCTTCCCCTACATAGTCACCCCAGTCCTGCAATACTATTCCAGCTCCCTTGTTTTAGAAGAGTGTAGTTCTATGAATAACCACAATAGGAGTAGAAATAAGGCCTCAAATTTGAATATCTATGAAATAAGAGCCTTATCCAAGTTAGCTAAAGATCAGTCCCTAGTGATTAGACAGGCCGACAAGGGAGGTGGAATAGAATTGCAGGACTGGGGTGACTATGTAGGGGAAGCTAATCGTACGTGTAATCTATCCGAATACATAGACTCGTTTTTAAAAAAAGAAGTAAAGTGTTTACCATCCTATATAAAAGACACACCCGATTTAATAAATAAACTATCGAAACTAAAAAATCTAGATATAAAAAATTTAGTTTGGATGACATGTGATGTGTCAGCCCTCTATTCAAATATAGCGCACAAGTTAGGTATTAACTCTATTGATAAATTTTTATCTAGAGATATTTATTTACCCGAACAGCAGAAAATTTTCCTTTTGGATGCCATCTCCTTTGTGCTTAAGCACAATTATTTTGTGTTTCAGGAGCAGTTTTTCCTACAAATAAAGGGCACGGCCATGGGGACCAGGTTCGCCCCCAGCTTCGCTAACTTGTTTATGGGGTCCTTTGAAGAGGAGTATATCTATAATTCCCCAGCGAGGGCGAACCTGGTCTTCTATGGCCGCTTTATTGATGATTTGCTCTTTATATGGGATGGAACAGTGTCTAAGGCAAAGGAATTTGTAACATCCCTAAACACCAACAATATGGGCTTAACATTTACCTCTAATATTTCAAAGGAACAAATTGAATTTTTGGATCTTATATTATATTGGGATCCAAAAGGGTCCATCTTAACTAAGACATTTTTCAAAACTGTGTATACAAACAGTTATTTGAATTTTAAAAGTAATCATTACAAACCGTGGAAAGAAAATATTCCATTCAATCAATTCTGCAGAATACGCAGAAATTGTACTGAGATGTCTGTGTTTGATGAACAATCACAAATATTAAAAGAGAGGTTTCTTGCAAGAGAGTATCCACCAAAACTTATAGAATTAGGCTATCAAAAAGCTAGAAATAAAGTAAGATCAGATTTGTTTAATTCTAAGAAAAAGGACAAATATGAAAAAACATGGAACTCGGAAGAGGAAAGGTTACTTTATAATTCCAAAATTAATAATCATCCTCGATTCATTACTAGGTATAATAATAATCATCATTTAATCAAGAATATTTTACAGAAATACTGGTTCATTTTAAAAAATGATCCAGTTTTGAAACAAATTTTGGATGATACCCCTATATGTACCTTTAGAAGAGCACAGACACTTAAAAATAAGTTGGCACCAAGTAAGATCTTAATGAAAAAGCGCACAAATAGGATGGTGAATAAATCTAATACTAATTCTTTTTTAAACACTAAGATAGGTTTTTTTAAATGTGGGAAAAATAATTGTGGCCTTTGTAGCTATACGATGGGGAGTGTTACTGAATTTAAGTCCTCTGTCACCAATGAAAAATTTAGTGTTTCTTCACATTTCACGTGTGATTCAACATTTGTGGTGTATTTGCTACAATGCAAATGTGGGGTTCAGTATGTTGGGAGAACCTCAAGACCCATCAAAAAAAGATGGGGGGAACACACGAGAAATGTAAAGAAAGAATTGGTAAATCATAGTGTTCCTCGCCATAAGGGCAATTGCCATCCGGGAGAAAGCGATATATATAGTATTCTCCCTATAGAACATGTAGCTCCCAAATGGGGTAGAAATAGGTTTATACACTTGCGACAAAGAGAGACCTATTGGATATGGAAATTAAAAACTTTGAAACCCCACGGTCTAAATGAAAACATTGACATGGCAGCTTTTAATTGAATTATATTGAGTTACCATTATATATTCTGATCTGATTCTTTTGACAATTGTTTTTATGTGAATATTTTGTATTTTTATATTTTTATATATTTTTATGTGTTTATGTGTATATTTATGCGTTTAAACGTTATAGTATAATCACATATGTGCATGAAGTTGTGACTTATCAGATGATCCCTGAGCTGGCATAGTCCTTTTACTTCATCTTTTTATTTTTTATTTTTTATATATTATTGTGTATCCATTGAGCGACACTTATCTCACATTGTAATACATATTACTATGGGGTGTTACCTTGTATCTCTTGGCTATAATATACTTTATATTTACCATTAAATATAGGGCTAGGATTTCACCCTATGGACCCAATTGTACTATATATGTATGCAGTTTTATGCTATTAGGAATTCATTATTGACACATTACGTGATAGTATTATTGTTCACAAAATAGAACTATTCCAGTAAGGAATTATTTGTGCCCCGTTTGGGGTAGTTTACGGGGACTTTATCCTTGTAGTAAACACCTAGTTTATTACCGAGCAGTGCCTTTTATTAATGTATTTTAGCAATGACGGCGTATTTTAGTTATTGATCGTAGCCGTGCTTCCCAGTGACGCCATTTTAGTGACAGGTAACACTCGTAGTAGGGGCGGGTATTACACGCTTATTGTTTTGTCCTATCAAAATGTTTGCCGGCTCAGATTCACATCTCATTGGTTAACAGCTTTTAATGGGCATGCGCATTGAAAATTTGTGAACGCCGAGATTTGTTTTAAATAGTGTGATGACTGCTAGTTTTATACACCTGATGAAACGGTTGTTGTGACCGGGAAACGCGTAGTGTATTAGGTTTTAATAAACTCATATGTTATATTTTAACCTATCTGTCATCCCTAGTGATTAGACAGGCCGACAAGGGAGGTGGAATAGTATTGCAGGACTGGGGTGACTATGTAGGGGAAGCTAATCGTATCTTATTAAATCCTGAGTATTATAAGAGATTGACTTTTAACCCTACCAAGAAATATATGATTGGTTTGGTTAAACTTATAGATGATGGATACTATAAAGGGATCCTCACCAAGAAAGAAAAAGAATTTTTAAACCCTGGTACCCCTAGTCTTGCATACTATTACCACCTCCCCAAGATTCATAAATGTAAAAATAATCCTCCCGGTCGCCCGATTATATCGGGGATCGGGAATCTTACGTGTAATCTATCCGAATACATAGACTCGTTTTTAAAAAAAGAAGTAAAGTGTTTACCATCCTATATAAAAGACACACCCGATTTAATAAATAAACTATCGAAACTAAAAAATCTAGATATAAAAAATTTAGTTTGGATGACATGTGATGTGTCAGCCCTCTATTCAAATATAGCGCACAAGTTAGGTATTAACTCTATTGATAAATTTTTATCTAGAGATATTTATTTACCCGAACAGTAGAAAATTTTCCTTTTGGATGCCATCTCCTTTGTGCTTAAGCACAATTATTTTGTGTTTCAGGAGCAGTTTTTCCTACAAATAAAGGGCACGGCCATGGGGACCAGGTTCGCCCCCAGCTTCGCTAACTTGTTTATGGGGTCCTTTGAAGAGGAGTATATCTATAATTCCCCAGCGAGGGCGAACCTGGTCTTCTATGGCCGCTTTATTGATGATTTGCTCTTTATATGGGATGGAACAGTGTCTAAGGCAAAGGAATTTGTAACATCCCTAAACACCAACAATATGGGCTTAACATTTACCTCTAATATTTCAAAGGAACAAATTGAATTTTTGGATCTTATATTATATTGGGATCCAAAAGGGTCCATCTTAACTAAGACATTTTTCAAAACTGTGGATACAAACAGTTATTTGAATTTTAAAAGTAATCATTACAAACCGTGGAAAGAAAATATTCCATTCAATCAATTCTGCAGAATACGCAGAAATTGTACTGAGATGTCTGTGTTTGATGAACAATCACAAATATTAAAAGAGAGGTTTCTTGCAAGAGAGTATCCACCAAAACTTATAGAATTAGGCTATCAAAAAGCTAGAAATAAAGTAAGATCAGATTTGTTTAATTCTAAGAAAAAGGACAAATATGAAAAAACATGGAACTCGGAAGAGGAAAGGTTACTTTATAATTCCAAAATTAATAATCATCCTCGATTCATTACTAGGTATAATAATAATCATCATTTAATCAAGAATATTTTACAGAAATACTGGTTCATTTTAAAAAATGATCCAGTTTTGAAACAAATTTTGGATGATACCCCTATATGTACCTTTAGAAGAGCACAGACACTTAAAAATAAGTTGGCACCAAGTAAGATCTTAATGAAAAAGCGCACAAATAGGATGGTGAATAAATCTAATACTAATTCTTTTTTAAACACTAAGATAGGTTTTTTTAAATGTGGGAAAAATAATTGTGGCCTTTGTAGCTATACGATGGGGAGTGTTACTGAATTTAAGTCCTCTGTCACCAATGAAAAATTTAGTGTTTCTTCACATTTCACGTGTGATTCAACATTTGTGGTGTATTTGCTACAATGCAAATGTGGGGTTCAGTATGTTGGGAGAACCTCAAGACCCATCAAAAAAAGATGGGGGGAACACACGAGAAATGTAAAGAAAGAATTGGTAAATCATAGTGTTCCTCGCCATAAGGGCAATTGCCATCCGGGAGAAAGCGATATATATAGTATTCTCCCTATAGAACATGTAGCTCCCAAATGGGGTAGAAATAGGTTTATACACTTGCGACAAAGAGAGACCTATTGGATATGGAAATTAAAAACTTTGAAACCCCACGGTCTAAATGAAAACATTGACATGGCAGCTTTTAATTGAATTATATTGAGTTACCATTATATATTCTGATCTGATTCTTTTGACAATTGTTTTTATGTGAATATTTTGTATTTTTATATTTTTATATATTTTTATATGTTTATGTGTATATTTATGCGTTTAAACGTTATAGTATAATCACATATGTGCATGAAGTTGTGACTTATCAGATGATCCCTGAGCTGGCATAGTCCTTTTACTTCATCTTTTTATTTTTTATTTTTTATATATTATTGTGTATCCATTGAGCGACACTTATCTCACATTGTAATACATATTACTATGGGGTGTTACCTTGTATCTCTTGGCTATAATATACTTTATATTTACCATTAAATATAGGGCTAGGATTTCACCCTATGGACCCAATTGTACTATATATGTATGCAGTTTTATGCTATTAGGAATTCATTATTGACACATTACGTGATAGTATTATTGTTCACAAAATAGAACTATTCCAGTAAGGAATTATTTGTGCCCCGTTTGGGGTAGTTTACGGGGACTTTATCCTTGTAGTAAACACCTAGTTTATTACCGAGCAGTGCCTTTTATTAATGTATTTTAGCAATGACGGCGTATTTTAGTTATTGATCGTAGCCGTGCTTCCCAGTGACGCCATTTGAGTGACAGGTAACACTCGTAGTAGGGGCGGGTATTACACGCCTATTGTTTTGTCCTATCAAAATGTTTGCCGGCTCAGATTCACATCTCATTGGTTAACAGCTTTTAATGGGCATGCGCATTGAAAATTTGTGAACGCCAAGATTTGTTTTAAATAGTGTGATGACTGTTAGTTTTATACACCTGATGAAACGGTTGTTGTGACCGGGAAACGCGTAGTGTATTAGGTTTTAATAAACTCATATGTTATATTTTAACCTATCTGTCATCACGCTTGTTTTTACCTTTGCTTTTATTAGCTGTTCTGACTTTTAACCAGCTTTCAGCTCTATATAAGCTGTATTTTTGCCCCGAGTGGGAATCCATACTAATACTTGGCTCATTTCCGACCCCAGTACATGTGGGGGAATCTGAATTTTACCCTTTGGCTATTGGATCGTGAGGATAAGCTCGCTGGACAGCTTTCAATAGTTCAGCCTGCACCTGTGGCACTTCTCAAGTGCTCATAATCTAGTAAGTGATCCTGTATCGTTTTGTGGGGGTCCCATATACCTACGATCTCACACTATTGTGGCGCCTCTTTTTTTCTCTCCCTCATATCTAGATATGCTTTTCAGCAAAGAATATCAAAAGAATGAAGCAAAATAAATAAGAGAAGAAAATTAGAAAGTTGTTTATACTTGTATGCTCTTTACAAATCATGAAAGAAAACATTTTGCTTCCATGTCCCTTTAACAACCCTAATTACTGTATATTTCTCATTTGTTTCATTCATGTTTAGTTCACTATGATTTATTGACTATCATTAAGAATGAGGATAATGGATATTTATACCTTATGTTCACACCTTCTGTAAATACATTATTAGTTATATATACCCACGTGTCAATTTATATTGGATGTGAGAAACCTTGATTTACATCTTAGAAGTGAATATTACTATATGTACCGTTCATTCACAACTATGTGATGTGGTTTATCGAACAGGAATATGTCAGAAACATGATAATAATACCTTTTTGGCCCATTTCAACACAGGTATTATTATATGTTTTAACAATATAACTGTACTAAAACACACCTCACATGGATGTGGATGACAATTATATGGTAAATAACAGAGGACAATATTTAGGATGAAATATAACAAGATTTATTTTCTTTTAGGCCTCTTAGATGAGGGGGCTGAGGGGCCTGGAGTGGGTCTCCTGCCTCTCCTGGGTTGTGTGGATCCAGTGGATCCTGCAGGAGTGCTGGTCACAGATGAGATGCTTGAGGCAATGTCCTACTGGTGGGTGAAATGCTCCACCAACACACCCAACAGTTGGTTCTGTTCCCTCCATCTGTTGTCACTCTGGATTTGCATGTCAGAAATGACTCTCAGCATTTGAGATTGGTTTTGTACCATAGCAGTTAGAGATGCTGCCATGTCCCTTTGCAGCTCAATGGAACGCTGTTGTAATGTCTGTTGGCTCCTATAGAACCTGCGTTGGTCCCTCTGCATTCTCTCGCAGGTTGACGTGAGACTCTCGCAGGTCAATGTTTGCCTCCTCTGTAGGGAAATGTATTCTTCGCCCATGGCGGAAGTCAGTGGATCCATGGGCTCTTCCCCAGCAGGGACTATAGGCACCGGTTCCATTTCTCGATCCTCAGCTGGTGACGCAGGCTGTGTAATCTCAGCTGGGGGTGCAGGCCCCGGAATCTTAGCTGGGGGTGCAGGCCCCGGAATCTCAGCTGGGGGTGCAGGCCGAGGAATCTCAGCTGGGGGTGCAGGCCCCAGAATCTCAGCTGGGGGTGCAGGCCCCTGGAATCTCAGCTGGGGGTGCAGGCCGAGGAATCTCAGCTGGGGGTGCAGGCCAGCGCTCCTGCCAGGTATCCTCCTGTAATGCTGGCGGCATAACATTGGGATTATCAATTGAGGCAATCCAACCCAGGTCATGCCTGGCATACTCCTGCTGGACTCTCCGGACCGGTGGTCGAGGTGGAGAAATACTTTGTTCCGGTGTTGGAGGGGGATGCATGGGCGTTGGCACCCTGGTGACTGGAGGTTCTGTGGAGGAGTCAAATGATGAGAGGGATTAGTACAGTCAGATATATATCCATGTGGGCATACAATTTACATGCTAGGGCCTATCCACATTCTCATGTCAAACTCTATAACATGCATGTTCACATTGAGATTTGTGATATGATGGTTTTTAATATGCAAAGTATACATGTATGTGCTTCATACAATAGTTCTGTGTACATGTCAGTGATGGAGAAAATGTGTTCTTTAAGTGACACTATGGTTGTGATGACTATAGTGTCCATTTACTGAAAACTCTACATGTGGCTTGTGGCCTGTGTTACTCTGAGGCATGTTAGTATTTCATTATTCCACCTCATATCATGAATTTCAATGTGTTAAGTAGTATTAAATGGATATTCAACCCATTTTTATTCTTTCATGATTCAGCTAGACGAGCATGCAATTTTAAACAACTTTATAATTTACTTCCATGACCTAATTTGCTTCATTCTCTTGATATTCTTAGCTGAAAAGCATTTCTAGATAGGCTCATAAGCTGATGATTGGTGGCTGCACATCAATGCCTCGTGTGATTGCCTCACCCATGTGCATTGATATTTAATAAACTAAGATTATGAAACTAATGATGAAAAATAGATAATAGAAGTAAATTGTGATGTTGTTGAAAACTGTATTCTCTATCTGAATAATGAACTAAAATTATTTGGTTTCATGTCCCTTTAATGTTAAATCTCATTGTAGATTTTGTTGTTAGTAGGCAAAATACCATGCTCCTCATTGTGTACATGAATGTGTGACAATATAGGATGTTATAACTCAAATACATATAATACTGGTGTGTGGGATGTTACTCACCAGCATGCTGCGCTGATGTTGCAATCCCTGAGTCACGAGCCCCTGGAAGTCCACGGACTGCTGTGACGCTCAGGGACCTACGAATCAGCTCCTGTCACTCGTTGTATTCCGCCTCATAGTGAGGCCCACCTCCTGTTGCCCTCTGGGACATTGCTTCTTGGCCCATCTTCTCCTTAACTCTCCTCTTACAGTCATTCCACCTCTTCTTTAGGCCATCCACATTCCTCCTCTGCTGGGACACACCATTAACGGCTCCACCACCTTCTGCCAGGCATCTTTACGCCTACGGGCAACTCCTTTGCCCTTCTCTTGTCCAAAGAGGGCAGTATGGTTCTCCAGGACAGCCTGGACTAGAGCGAGGTTTTCTGCAAACATGAAGTTAGGGCACCTCATACGCTCCTCGTCCTGGGCCGCCTGGCTCCCTCCCTGGGATGTCCCTGGTGTGGGTTCCTCCCTATCCTCTCCCTCCTCCCCCTTCTATCCCCATGTGCACCCTCTATCCCTCTTCTGAGTGTGCCTGGCCTTGGGGCAACCCCACTCCCATCCTCCCTTCTGGCTCTCCCTCTCCCCACTCCGCTCACTTCCTGACGGGGACCCTGCTGCTCCTCCTGTCCATAATCCTCTCCCTGCAACTCCCCTTCCCTCCTCCCCCCAGCCCTAGCTCTCCCTGACATCCTCACACTACACACACTCACACACTCACACTCACTCCGACTTCAATCACACACAATCACAGCCAAACACTCAGCCTTTCAAACTGTAAAAGATAAATAAAATGTGTAAGGTGTTAGAAAAAAAAAGTGTTGTGTATTTTGTATATGTGTGTATGCAAAATGTGTGCAATATGTAAAAAAGTGACAGTAAATGTACAAGCTTAACAAATCCACCAAATCCGACCTAACTAAATATTATGCAATGCGCCTCTCTCTCTACTCTAACGACTTTCTCCTACTCACTGTAGTGTGCTGTAGCTCCAAGAACCGACCAAACACACTGAAGAAAATGGCGGCTGCGCAGGGGTTTAAGTATGAATTTTGAATCTCGTCATTATGTGGCGCATCTCTTAGAACTGGCGTTATTTTTTACGAGTCGTAGGCTAATTTGCATAAAACTACACTTTATTGAGAGTTTACGTGAACAAAATACTGACGCAAGTACTTGCGACGACTAAAATGTGTATTTGCGCACATTTTGCATGCTCACCGGTTTTTCCTACTTACGCTAGTTTAGCATCTGACGGCGCTGGATATTGGATAGCTAAAATTGCGAGCTGAAACTGCGGGCGACGCGGGTTCCCTCGCTTGCGCCGCAAACTACGCCGTTTATCGGATCGCGCCCAGAGCGTGCAATTTTAAGCAACTTTCTAATTTACTTCTATTATAAATCTTTCTTCATTCTCTTGCTATCTTTATTTGAAAAAGAAGGCATCTATGCTAAGGAGCCAGCAAATGTTTGGTTCAGAACAATGAACAGCACTTGTTTATTGGTACTGTTCAATCAGCAAGGACAACCCAGGTTGTTCACCTAAAATGGGCTGGCATCTAAACTTAAATTCTTGCTTTTCAAATAAACATACCAAGAGAATGAAGAACATTTGATAATAGGAGTAAATTAGAAAGTTGCTTAAAATTGCATACTCTGTCTGAATTACGAAAGAAAAAATTTGGGTTCAGTGTCCCTTTAAGTAAAAGCTGTTATCCAGTGTGCTGTGCTTTAACATTTCTTCAAATAAAAGTCTGTTACAGGTTGAATAGTTTTTTTGTTTTTTTTTATATTGCATTTAAAACAATAACTAATTTAAGTCTTTCAAGTTGGAGCGATTTAACAGTTTAGATTACTGGGCTCATAGAATAAAGTAGGAACTGAGCAAAAAGTTTTAGCCCCTATTTCAGTTCATTTGAATGAACCCCTCTCTGACCTTCTCTGATTTATCTAATCATTAAATGAAAGAGGGTAAGTTAAGCATTTTCTACTTTCTCATATTGGGCCAGATTACAAGTGGAGCACTAATTTATTGCTCATCTGCAAACAGGCAAATTTGCCCATTTATGGGCGCACAATAAAAAAACAGCCATTACAAGTGACTGGTTATTGCTAACGCAACCTCGCGGTAGCAATTGGTGCTCAGAAAATTAACCAGAGATTAGATCTCTGGTTAATTTTCTAAATGTGCCCCATTTGCCCCCAAATTTAAGTGTGGTGTTCATTATTAAAAAATAAAAATAGTAGCGTTTTTATTTTTTAATAAAGTAACTGCGCAAAGCAGTTATAAGGAGCTAAAGTTGGTGGGTGTGGGGTGTTAGGAAAAAAACGTCACTGAGAAATGCTTTTACATTGTGGTCTAGGGGAACTGCGTGTTTCCTGTAAATATATATGTATATGCTTATATACATATATATGTATGTGTTTATATGTGTATATACACATATTGGGAACAATTGAAGATGAGGAGCCGCTGTAAGTAAAAATATTTCCTTTATTGAACAAATCGATTAAAAGCTGGGAGGCATCCCATAGTAATAGAAAGGCAGCGCACCACTGCTAACATGTTTCGGCCCTTCCGGCCGTAGTCATAGCATGCAGTGCTACTTCACAGGTGTGTTTAAAACAGGTAAAGTATTACCTGATTGGCCAACAATTAAAACAAAAAAACGCCTACTATTGTAAACCACTCATTGCACACATTAATGCCCTACCTAAAAAACTAAATTTATGCTTACCTGATAAATTTCTTTCTTTTGCGATGTACCGGGTCCACGGATTCATCCTTAGTGGTTAGCTATGGGTTATCTGGGTAGGAGGTCCCCTTCTCCGAAATATATTCCTCTGACGGGTAACAAAGATTTTCCGGCAGGGTCGGAGACGGCACCATTTCGGTTATGGAAGTCGATAGGCATTGACTCTGTTGGCACCTTACTGGACCCTCTGTTACATACTGTTAGGACATTCCAAGATCTGAGGAATAGGTTTGATCTACCCAACTCCCATTTTTATGCTTACCTACAATGTAGACACTATGTGAACACTCTAATATTCCATGACTCGGGTTTCTGGGATCTCTCCCCTTTTGCTATCATACACACAGCCTTTAGATTGGGCCAATTTTCCTTATCCCCAATCTATCAAAAACTGCTCAGACACACTGCAGACAGCAATATGACCAGTATCATGACTAGGATGAGAAGGGAAGGTATAACTGACGTTACCACTGACGACATAAAACGCAGTCTGCTTATGACAAAAAAGGTTAGCATGGCGGTCTCACATAGAGAAATGCAAGTTCGAGTGCTTCACTGTAATTACATTACTCCGACACGCTTGGCACACTGGAAGGCCTCACACCCAAATCGTGTGTACTAAGTGTAGTCTACCCAAACCCACAATTGGTCACTGCTTTTTCGACTGCCAGGTTGCTAAACGTTTCTGGGGACTATTACAATATTGGATAAAAACTACATTACACTTTCACATAGTTTTTGACTAGAAGACAATTTTCTTATTTAAGTGGGAGGAAAGTAATAGTACCACCCACCCTATCCTTATACTTTGCATCATTCTGGACCGCCAATGTATCTTAGCCCTCTGGATCACTAACAAACCTCCACTTTTGTCTCAGTTTAAACAGCGGCTGCTCAGACAACTCTTTATAGAACAGCTAGATACTAAACTAGATGTTAGACGTAGACTTAAATTATTCCTTAAGAAGTGGTAGTTCCTTATAGAAACTTTACCTTCTCCTCTGCAATGCCATATCTTACGTCCATTTTCTCAGCATGAGTTGTTTTTGGAAATGTCTCTTAGGGTAGATTGGAATGCTTTAGATTTCGAATGCGAAAGAGACACATGATTCAGCGGATGGGAGGAAGTTTTGATTGAAAACTAGTCGCTATATAACGCAGTGAAACTTGGGGCCGGGGGGAGACCCCCTCTCCATTTCCTTTTTTTTTTTTTTTTCCTCTCTTCCCTGTGTTGCTGAATGTAATTAAAATCTTAATAAGGTTGTTGGTTACGATAGTTATTGTTCGTTTTTTTCTCCTTGAAAAAGTGAAAATGTAATGTGATATTTGGAGTTTCACAGGATCCTATTAGCCTGCTAATCACGCAACAGACTCTGATTACTATATGGAAAAGGCTACGCGCTTAAAACGTATAATCTCTGATGTTTCCTCAGATGTATCTGTATGCCCCTGCGCGGGCCATCTATTTCCGATGTGTTTGCATATTGTATTGTTTGCTATACTTTTTCTGTTACCTGTGAACCCAAATAATAAAAAGAATTTGAAAAAAAAGAAATACTATTTAAATCAACTTCCTGTGAGGGATTTAAAAAAAAAAAATTATGTGAATCCAGACCTACAGATACACCTAGAATATATATATTGGACTCAGATGAAAATAAACCAGTTTAGCCATTTAAAAAGAATAGAAGCAGTTTGTGTGTATTAAAAATAGATAAATGCAGGGGGGGACTTCTGAGAGGAGACCATGTATGGATGCAAAATTGTGAGTTGCTCACACCTTCCTGCTGTATTTACAGAATATCTCAAGATATAGCCATTATCTGGGCTTTAAATTGGCAAATTCATGAAGGTCCATCTTTCATTTGAAGTCTTCCTTCTCGGGCACGTTCAGGACTTTCGTTTTCCGAAGCTATTTTGAGGCTGAGGGCTTTTAAAAAAGAAACCAGTGACTTACCTTCTGGTTTCCACTGTCACGCAGCACCCAACGTGAGGTGTTTAATGTAAAAGTACCTACCTAACACCTGTATCATGGAACCATATACCAGTGAGTGTATTATTGAGGAGCTATGCTGACTACTTGCTGAATACTGCTTGGCATTTGAGGAATCACTGTCTGAAGTGCTAAGTACTAGTGGCGGCTACTCTGCTCAGCAATTGATCCTACCCAAGCTTGATTCTAAGGAAAGTAGGAGCAGTGGCGCTATGGGTCCCCAGCGTTTACTCTCCACATCTTGCTGCTCTCAGATTAAGTTGGAAACTACTATTTTAGACTTTGCAGCGCGGAAAGAGGGAGCTAAAGCCAAGCCTGCACTGCGGAGTGCTTGTGAAGGCATTGTTGCTACGAGCCGACCTATTTCTATGCCGTTCCAGGAATTTCGAAGTCTCACATCTACAGGGACCATCTACAGGGTCTCCAGTCAAAGAAGCCTTACCACCGTAAGTATTGTACTTCGTATCCATTCCCTCACTACCTACACCGATGATTATACCAAGTAATCTACCTGCTAAAGGGACTGTAGCTATGGAGGCCACATCTATACCGAGCCATGGTGTTCAGCTCCCACAAGGTGACATTAGACCTAACCACATAAGCATGAATATACTACGAATCTCACATGCTCTTGAAATGGAGAATCAGAAAACACTGAGGTTGGAAAGGTCGGTGCGATTCCCTACCAAAGTAACTATTGCAAGATCTTCTAAGCTCAACACCCTCCGGTTTCAAAATATAGTTATTGTGCATTGGCAGCCATCATTCTTGCCTGGATAGTACAGACGTGGGATAAGCATAAAGCCTCTGGACTTAGCACCAGTATGCTACAAAATGCTTTTAGCTATCTGACAGGTTCTTAGTTTTATAAAGCTTATTGTTGTATTTTATTTCTCAATAATATTTAAGGATGTGATATATAATGGACTCATGTATATGTGCTTAGAATAAACAATTATTGTCCCTAAATTATTATATAGAGATCCCAGTTACTTTGCTTTTATTGTACCAGTTATCTATATTCCTTCTTTACTTTTGTATTGGGCTCTGACCAGGTATTATGTGTAAGATAGGGAGAGTGGCTTATTAACTGATTGCACTTGTTTAGATAAAGCTCTGGTTTATGTGATAGTGATGAGCTCATCTATGGCATATACTGTATTACTCACACATATCAAGCTCTGTAGAGTTCACTGTATCCCTTCATTTTCACATAATATTTAAGAACCTATTATATATATATATATATATATAAAAAAATGAGTTGTTAGATTCATATGAAGCTAGATAACTATGTCAGTGCATCACTATAAACCCTGCTCTAGTTTGTCTTAATATATGTACAAGTTACGTGTTGTTTATACTAGTCTTTTGTTCTGTATATTTAGATAAACGCTGATATTCCTTTCAGCGCCTAGCTGTAATACAGATCCCATTAGCTATGCATATTTACCCAGGAAATAGATTAACAACTTCTAGTGGCAGATCTTGCATTGTCCTGTACCTACAGTGTCATTGACTATGCTTTACTACTTGGATTTGAATCCATTTTGTACGCCTGATATTTATGTGTAAGGCCATGCTGTATTTGCTGTTATTTCTGAATAACTCAATAAAAATATTTAAAAAAATAAATAAATAGGGAAATGCAGCGGACTATTTAAAGGGACATGACACCCACATTTTTTCTTTCATGATTTAGAAAGAGAATGCAATTTTAAACATCTTTCTAATTTACTTATATTATGGAATTTGTTTTATTCTCTTGATATGCTTTGCTCAGCAGCTGCTGATTGGTTGCTGCACATAGAAGCCTCATGTGATTGGCTCACCATGTGCATTGCTTTTTCTTCAACTAAGAATATCTAAAAAATGAAGCAAAATAAATAATAGAAGTAAATTGTAATGTTGTTTAAATTTCTATTCTCTATCTGAATCATGAAAGAAAGATTTTGGGTTTAGTGGCCCTTTAAGGGACGAGGCACTGGAAAATTAGTCTTAACCCCTTAATGACCACAGCACTTTTCCATTTTCTGTCCGTTTGGGACCAAGGCTATTTTTACATTTTTGTGGTGTTTGTGTTTAGCTGTAATTTTCCTCTTACTCATTTACTGTACCCACACATATTATATACCGTTTTTCTTGCCATTAAATGGACTTTCAAAATATACCATTATTTTCATCATATCTTATAATTTACTATAAAAAATATTATAAAATATGAGGAAAAAATGGAAAAAAACACACTTTTTCTAACTTTGACCCCCAAAATCTGTTACACATCTACAACCACCAAAAAACACCCATGCTAAATAGTTTCTAAATTTTGTCCTGAGTTTAGAAATACCCAATGTTTACATGTTCTTTACTTTTTTTGCAAGTTATAGGGCTATAAGTACAAGTAGCACTTTGCCATTTCCAAACCACTTTTTTTCAAAATTAGCGCTAGTTACATTGGGACACTAATATCTTTCAGGAATCTCTGAATATCCATTGACATGTATATATTTTTTTTTAGAAGACATCCCAAAGTATTGATCTAGGCCCATTTTGGTATATTTCATGGCACCATTTCACCGCCGAATGCGATCAAATAAAAAAATTATTTTACTTTTTCACAAATTTTTTCACAAACTTTAGGTTTCTCACTGAAATTATTTACAAACAACTCATGAAATTATGGAATAAATGGTTGTAAATGCTTCTCTGGGATCCCCTTTGTTCATAAATAGCAGACATATATGGCTTTGGCTTTGCTTTTTGGTAATTAGAAGGCTGCTAAATGCCACTGCGCACCAACCGTGTATTATGCCCAGCAGTGAATGGGTTAATTAGGGAGCATGTAGGGAGCTTCTAGGGTTAATTTTAGCTCTAGTGTAGTGTAGTAGACAACCCCAAGTATTGATCTAGGCCCATTTTGGTATATTTCATGCCACCATTTCACCGCCAAAAGCAATCAAATAAAAAAAAATTGTTCACTTTTTCAAACTTTAGGTTTTTCACTAAAATTATTTACAAACAGCTTGTGCAATTATGGCACAAATGGTTTTAAATGCTTCTCTGGGATCCCCTTTGTTCATAAATAGCAGACATATATGGCTTTGGCGTTGCTTTTTGGTAATTATAAGGCCGCTAAATGCTGCTGCGCATCACATGTGTATTATGGCCAGCAGTGAAGGGGTTAATTAGGTAGTTTGTAGGGAGCTTGCAGGGTTAATTTTAGCTTTAGTGTAGAGATCAGACTCCCACCTGACACATCCCACCCCCTGATCCCTCCCAAACAGCACTCTTCCCTCCCCCACCCCCCAAATGTCCCCGCCATCTTAAGTACTGGCAGAAAGTCTGCCAGTACTAAAATAAAAGGTATAAAAAAAAAAAAAAAAATTTTTTTTTAAGCATATTTACATATGCTGCTATGTAGGGTCCCCCCTTAGCCCCCAACCTCCCTGATCCCCCCAAAATAGCTCCCTAACCCTCCCCCTCTGCCTTATTGGGGCCATCTTGGGTACTGGCAGCTGTCTGCCAGTACCCAGTTTGCAAATAAAAATGTTTTATTTTTTATGTTTTACTTTTTGTTTCTGTAGTGTAGCTTCCCCCCCACAGTCCAATACCCCACCAGCCAAACCGATCACCAAAAAAACCATATTAACCCCTTTGATCCCCACTTCTAACATAAACATTTTCTGTAGGTAGTGGTTCCCACCCGCTCCCTCCCCGTGCACGCGCCCGCCCGGCCTCCCCGTGCACGCGTGCGCGTCCGTGCGCGTCCCCCCGGTCGTCCCCGCCCCCGATCCCGCCCCCCTCCGCATCACAAAGGCCATCGATGGCCGCCACCCACCTCCCATACCGGCTCCCACCCACCAACGAACGTAGCCGTTAATGTCCGGTGCAGAGAGGGCCACAGAGTGGCTCTCTCTGCACCGGATGGCTACAAATGGTTATTGCAGGATGCCTCGATATCGAGGCATCACTGCAATAACCGGAAAGCAGCTGGAAGCGAGCAGGATCGCTTCCAGCTGCTTTCCAAACCGAGGACGTGCAGGGTACGTCCTCAGGCGTTAACTGCCTTTTTTTTGAGGACGTACCCTGCACGTCCTCGGTCATTAAGGGGTTAAAGGGACATAAAAGCCAAACAATTTTTTTTTAAAGATTCAGATAGAACGTACAATTTTAAACAACTTTCAAATTTACTTCTATTATCAAATTTTCTTTGTTTTCTTGTTATCTTTGATGAAAAACAGGAGGTTAAGTTCAAGAGTGTGCACGTGCCTGCAGCACTATATGGCAGCAGTTTTGCAATAATGTAGCCAATGAACACCAGATGGCAGCACTATTTCCTGTCATGTAGTGATCCCGACATGTGCACGCTACCTATCTAGATATCTTTTTAACAAAGAATAACACAAGAGCAACATGATGATTAAAGTAAATTGCAAACTTTAAAAAAAATATATTCTCTATCTGAATCAATTGGGTTTCATGTCCCTTTAAATTAAACAAAACTGCTTTATAAGACCAAATGCAGATTCATTTAAATAGTTTTAATTTCTGTATATTAAAAGGAAATGTGGCATAGCCAGTAAAATAAAATTATTTCAGGAAATAACCATTATGGTGTACAGAATAAAATAATTCATTTAAAGGCTAGATAAGAGAAAGGATATTTAAATATTGTACGGTTAAGCAATCTAATAAGGAAGTAAGTCAAAAATTATTCAACCTGATTGCTTAGTCACTATCATTTTTTTAAAATGGAAAACGGTTTTGAAAGAGGAACAAATAAAGCGTATCACTGAAGATACTGAATAAATACTGAGCACTACTCTGCAAAGACGGAAATTGGATCTAATTAAATGAAACTGCTACAAATTTGACCCCTAAAAAATATGAACTTGGCAATAGTAACTTAAGTAACCTAAGGCCTTTCCATTCAGTGCCCACAGTTACTAAATAAAGTAAACAATATTTCTAAAATGTATGATTAAGATGTTTTTATCTATATTTTTTATTAAACCAGGAAATTATAGTTTCATTTAACATGTGATTTGCATGCGCACAACTTATTAAAAATGTAAATATCATATGAACTATGGCCTTGATTACAAGTGGCATGCAACATTGCGCTTATGCCAGCGAGATATTTGCGCTCCACTCAGAAATACCAGCGCAAGAAAATGTGTGCTGGTATTACAAGTTAGGCACAAAGTGAATGCAACCTCACATTGAAGGCAGCTTTGCACTTACAAGAGCAATGGGAGCCTCATTCTCATGACATGGCTGAGAACCTAGCAAAGCAAAGGCGGTTAGTTGTGCAGTGATGGGCAGCAAAGTTTAAATATATATACAGGACATATATATATATATATATATATATATACTAGTCCTAAAGCCTGTGTACACGGGTCATTTTTGCAGTACAGTGGTTCCACCCCTTGCTCTCTCTCTATCCCCCTCTCTTTTGCTCTTTCCCCACTCTCTTTTGCTCTTTCTCTCCCCCCTCTCTCTTTTGCGCTCCCTCTAGCCCTCTCTTTTGCGCTCTCCCCCTCTCTTTTGCACTCTCTCTCCCCTCTCTTTTGCTCTCTCTCCCCCTTCTTTTTTTATGTCTCTCTCCCTCTCTTTTGCTCTATCTATCCCCCCTTTTTTGCTCTCTCCCCCCTTTCTTTTGCTCTCTTTATCACCCCTCTTTTGCTCTCTCTTAATTCCCTTTCTTTTGCTGTCTCTCTCTCCCTCTCGTTTGCTCTTTCTCTCCCCCCCTCTCTTTTTCTCTCTATCTCCCCCCTCTCTTATCCTCTCTCTCCCCCTTTCTTTTGCTCTCTCTCTCTCCCCTCTCTTTTTCTCTCTCTCTCTCCCCCCTCTTCCCCCCTCTCTTTTGCACTATCTCTCCCCTCTGTTTGCTCTCTCTCACCTCTCTTTTGCTCTCTCTCTCCCCCTCTCTTTTGCTCTCTCCCTCTCACTCTCTTTTCCTCCCTCTCTTTTGCGCTCTCTCTCCCCCTCTCTTTTGCGCTCTCCCCCTCTATTTTGCGCTCTCTCTCCCCTCTCTTTTGCTCTCTCCCCCCCTCTTTTTTGCTGTTTATCTCCCTCTCTTTTGCTCTATCTATCTCTCCTCCTTTGCTCTCTCTCTCCCCCCTTTCTTTTGCTCTCTCCCCCTCTCTTTTGCTGTCTCTCTCTTTTGCTCTCTCTATCCACCTCTTTTGCTCTCTCTCTCTCTCCCCTCTCTCTTTTGCTCTCTCTCTCTCTCTCCCCCCTCTCTTTTGCTCTCTCTATCCACCTCTTTTGCTCTCTCTCTCCGCTCTCTCTTTTGCTCTCTCTCTCTCCCCCCTCTCTTTTGCTCTCTCTCTCCCCCCTCTCCCCCCCTCTTTTGCTCTCTTTATCACCCCTCTTTTGCTCTCTCACTCCCCTTTCTTTTGCTGTCTCTCTCCCCCTCTCTTTTGCTCTTTCTCTCCCCCTCTTTTTTGCTCTATCTCTCCCCCCTCTCTTATGCTCTCTCTCCCCCCTCTCTTTTGCTCTCTCCCCTCTCTTTTGCTCTCTCTCCCCTCTCTTTTGTTCTCTCTCTCCCCCTCTCTCTTTTGCTCTCTCTCTCTCCCCTCTCTTTTGCTCTCTCTCCCCCTCTCTCCCCCCTCTTTTGCTCTCTCTATTACCACTCTTTTGCTCTCTCTCCCCTTTCTTTTGCTGTCTCTCTCTCCCTCTCTTTTGCTCTTTCTCTCCCCTCTCTTTTGCTCTCTCTCTCCCCCCTCTCTTATGCTCTCTCTCCCTCTATTTTGCTCTCCCTTCCCCCTCTCTTTTGCACGCTCTCTCTCTCTCCCCCTCTTTTGCGCTCTCCCCCCTCTCTTTTGCGCTCTCCCCCCTCTCTTTTGCTCTCTCTCCCCTCTCTTTTGCTCTCTCTCCCCTTTCTCCCCCTCTCTTTTGCTGTCTCTCCATCTCTTTTGCTCTCTCTATCTCCCCTCTCTTTTGCTCTCTCTCTCCTCTCTTTTGCTTTTGCTCTCTCCCCTCTCTTTTGCTCTTACTCTCCTCTCTTTTGTTTTCTCCCCACCCTCTCTTTTGCTCTTTCTTGCTCCCTCTCTTTTCCTCCCTCCCTTTTGCACTCTCTCTCCACCTCTCTTTTGCGCTCTCCCCCTCTCTTTTGCACTCTCCTCCTCTCTTTTGCTCTCTCCCCCTCTCTTTTGCTGTCTCTCTCCATCTCTTTTGCTCTTTCTTGCTCCCTCTCTTTTCCTCCCTCTCTTTTGCACTCTCTCTTCCCCTCTCTTTTGCGCTCTCCACCTCTCTTTTGCGCTCTCCCCCTCTCTTTTGCACTCTCCTCCTCTCTTTTGCTCTCTCCCCCTCTCTTTTGCTGTCTCTCTCCATCTCTTTTGCTCTCTTTATCCCCCCTCTTTTGCTCTCTCACTCCCCCCTTTCTTTTGCTCTCTCCCCTCTATTTTTTGCTGTCTCTCTCCCTCTCTTTTGCTCTCTCCCCCTCTCTTTTGCTGTCTCTCTCCATCTCTTTTGCTCTCTTTATCCCCCCTCTTTTGCTCTCTCACTCCCCCCCTTTCTTTTGCTCTCTCCCCTCTATTTTTTGCTGTCTCTCTCCCTCTCTTTTGCTCTCTCTATCCCCCCTCTTTTGCTCTCTCTATCCCTCCTCTATTGCTCTCTCTCTCACCCCTCTCTTTTGCTCTCTCTCTCCCTCCTCTCTTATGCTGTCTCCTCCTCTCGTTTGCTCTCTCTCTCCCTCTCTTTTGCTCTCTTTCTCTCTTTCCCCTTCTCTTTCCCCCCTCTCTTTTGCGCTCTCTCTCCCCTCTCTTTTGCGCTCTCCCCCTCTCTTTTGCTCTCTCTATCCCGCCTCTTTTGCTCTCTCTCTCCTTTCTTTTGCTCTCTCCCCCTCTCTTTTGCTCTTTCTCTCCCACTCTCTTTTGCTCTCTCTCTCCCTCCTCTCTTATGCTGTCTCCTCCTCTCTTTTGCTCTCTCTCTCCCTCTCTTTTGCTCTCTCTCCCCCTCTCTTTCACCCCTTCTTTTGTGCACGCTCTCTCTCTCCTCTCTTTTCCCCTTTCTCCCCCTCTCTTTTGCTCTCTCTCTTTCCCCCCTCTCTTTTGCGCTCTCCCCCTCTCTTTTGCTCTCTCTCTTCCTCTCTTTCACCCCTTCTCTTTTGCACGCTCTCATCAGTATGTGTTGCATTTAAATGAAAAATTAGACGCTACTTTATATAATTCTATATTCCAAAAGCTAATTGCAAAAACTATGCTTGTGTTTCTTTTCTTTTTTTTGGAAATGCATATTAACTCCTTCGCTACCGGGAATTTGAGAAAAAAACTTGTCCAAAATACTGGTGAATTTTTAGCATTTTTCCATCACTCCATTTAGATAGAAATAGAGCCTTGTTTTTTATTTACCTATCAAAACTGTATATTTTTTTTAGTGGCAACCCAAGGTATTGATCTAGACAAATTTTGTTTTATTTCCTGTTGCTGTCACTTTACAGCCGAGGCTGCTGTAGTTTCCTGAAGCTGCGATGTGTATATATACATTATGCGGTATGATGGGCTTTGTACCGCATGACATATATATATATATATATATATATATATATATATATATATATATATATATATATATATATATATATATATATATATATATATATATATATAAACAAAGTAGAAGAAGATTGCACTCCAAGCTAACAATTCAAACCAATGCCCTGGGTGCAGCAAAAACAGCAAATAGACATAGAAAAAAAGCGCACTCCAAGGGATCCTTATTCAGGCACTTTTAATAGTGAACGTTTTCGGACGCCTAACGTCCGTCCTCAGACCAAAAAGTGTTAACACTTTTTGGTCTGAGGACGGACGTTAGGCGTCTGAAAACGTTCACTATTAAAAGTGCCTGAATAAGGATCCCTTGGAGTGCTCTTTTTTTCTATGTCTATATATATATATATATGTTATATTGGGTCAAGGGATTAAATTTAGGCAGATTATTTTTAAATACATTAACTCATGGGTACAACCTCGTACATTCATAAATAGAAAGAGAGATGGTTAATTTTACAGAGAGAGACATTCGTTCTCAGATTCTTAAATTAAAATATTTATGCGCCAAAGTTATCATTCGTTCGCTGATCTTCGCATTGTTTTTTTATTTTGAGGGGTGGATAGTGGGGGGGGGGGAATGTTAGAGGGGCTAGTGGGGTTTTTTTTTTTAAAAAAAGAGCTTAATTGCTTTAGGGCAATTCCCTACAAAAGTCCCTTTTAAGGGCTATTGGTAGTATAGTTTTAGAATAGGGCTTTTTTTATTTTGGGGAGTTTTTTGGGGGGGTATTAGAGAATACGTTTTTATTTTTTGTAATGTTAGGTTTTTTTATTTTTAGTAATGTTAGGGTTTTTTTATTTTTAAAGGTAAGATTAGGTTTTTATTTAATTTTACAGGTAAGTTTTTTTGTTTTTTTTTAAGGTAGTTTAGGGGTGTTTTAATTTGGGTTAAGTTAGGAGGTTTTAGGTTAGAGGGTTTAGATGTTAATTTATTACTTTGCATTGTGAGGGAACAATAGTGTTGTTTAGAGTTTGTGATGTGGGGGGATGGCGGTTGATGAGTTAATAGCTTATTTAGATAGTTTGCGATGTGGGGGATGGCAGTTTAGGGGTTAATAGTTTATTTAGATAGTTTGCGATATGGGGGGATAGCGGTTTAGGGGTTAAGAGTTTATTTAGATCGTTTGTGATATGGGGTGGTGGTTTATGGGTTAATAGTTTGTTTAGATAGTTTGCAATGTGGGGGGATGGAGTTTTAGGGGTTAATAGTATTTTTAGGTAGTTTGCGATGTGGGGGGATGGCAGTTTAGGGGTTAATAGTGTGTTTAGTGTTACATCTGGTCAAACTTTTTACGCAACCTTTAAATTTGCGCAAAAAGTTTGAGCCGTAAATGCAATTGCACTTGCACAATCGCATTTACTTTTAACTTGTAATACAAGTGTAAATTAACGATTTAGTCATCCCATATTTTTTGCAAATGAATTTGCGGTAATTTTGATAGCACCCCACTTGTGATATGGATTTGAGCGTAAATAATACAGTGACCTTGCGATCATGTTTACACTCCTAGCGCTAACGATTGCGCTCCTTTCATGATTTAGATAGACCATACAATTTTAAACAACTTTCTAGTTTACTTCTATTATATACATTGCTTCATTCTCTTGGTATCCTTTGTTGAAGAAGCAGGAATGCACTACTGGGAGCAGGCTGAATGCACTGGATGAGCCAATAAGATGAGGTATATATGTGCAGCAACCAATCAGCAGCTCCTAAGTCTACCTAGGTATCCTTTTCAACAAACAATATCAAGAGAACAAAACAAATTAAATAATAAAAGTAAATTGGAAAATTGTTGAAAATTACATGCTCTATTTGAATCATGAAATAAAAAAATAGATTTTAGGTCCCTTTAAGGTTATTCCCCACCTCCCTCTACCTATGGGTGCCGCCACATTGAAATCTATTTTTCACTGCATTTTAGTGCTAATGTATTTTGCACATGTGCAATAACTCTCCTTCAGATACACATATTAACACATAAATATATATGTATATAAGCATATACATATATATTTACTGGAAGCACACATTCCCCAGAGACTGCGAATTAAAGGCACTTTTCAGTGCTGTTTTTTTCTAACACCGCCCCCCGCCAAATTTAACCCCTTAATGACCAGCGTTGCACACTGTACGACGCTGGTCGTTATGCCACAACAGTCCGGGGCTTCTCTCTTCCGTGATCTCACTATTTTTAATGAAATCACACTATTTCCCCATTCCCCATGCCCCATGAGTGGGGCACTGCAGAAATAGTTTTGCAGAGTTACTGATGCAGAGAGGGCCACTCTGTGGACATTAGGTCTGCCACTGATTTTTACTATGCGATGCCATGCACGTACTTAAAAAATATATACTGTATAATATATAAATAAATTAAAAACCAACAATGAATTAATTAATTAGTAAATATATTAAATTAATCCACAGTGGAGGAATTTATATATTTATTTACTTAATAGTACTTAGGTCCAGTTTCACATATTGCAATTTATTTCTGATTAGCCCAGCAGTGCTAATCATTTAAAAAAATATATAAAATAAATAGATTTAGTTGCTTTTTGGGATGTTGGAGTGGAGAGCGAATTTGCAAGAAAATGTTTGCCTTGGAACCAGTCAATATTAAAGACGGCCCTGTTTATGTGTACATATATAGTAATGTTTTTATATGTGTATATATGACTGTAAATACTTATATACACATATAAATACATTAATATATACATACACATATATAAACATATATATATATACACAGGTATATATACATAAAAATACATGTTTTAGCAATGTGTATGTATGTGTCTTAATGTTAATGCCATTTGCCTGCCTTTTTTTTTTCTAACACCCGAGATCTCCTATCTTTGAGCCCTTATAACATTTTTGTGCAATATTTTTTTTAAAATAATTTTTATTGAACAGTGTTACTATGAGTGCAACTGTACTTTATACGGGTATGGAGCTAGGAGAGGGAGCTATAGGGTGCAGCCATTTCTAAAACTTGTAACTTTTTTATTTCAACAGATTAAAATCTATTAGAGTATAAATTTGACCAAAATAAATAGTGGCATGAAATATACCAAAAGGGTCCTAGATCAATACATTGGGATGTCTAATTTAAATATATATATATATATATAGTTTTGGGGGTCAATTTTGAGAATTTTGGCTCTTACAAAGAGAGTTTGGTATCAATCAAAAACAATCAAAAATATATACAGTATATGTTTGGCCTTAGCTGAATCAAAGGATGCCAATAAACACATTTTTTTTTCTTTTTTTTTCTATAGTTAGAAAGCTACAGTGTTTTTGTGGAATGTGATAATATTTTTATGTTTGTTATTTTTTTACTTTTTGTTTTTGTTTTTATAGGTAAATAAAAACAAACACAAAGGCTCTGTTTCTGTTTAAACAGAGTGATATCAAAAATGTTAAAAATTCTCTGTTATTTTGGGCTAGTTTTTTTCTGAGATTCCTAATAGTGAAGGGGTTTTTCAGTTTATTCCTACAAACAGTAGAGGATTTTGTTGTCTCTCTAAATATGATTTAACCAAAGTTGTTAAACATAAACAACTTACCAGTGATAAAATAATTAAATTCCAAAGTTCTGTTCTGTTTGTATCCTTTGTTGACCAAATGTGTACACCACTAACATTGGCTTCAATGTGCACTTGTGGTTAGGAAATTTGCACCTATCCAATTGAAGAAAGAAGAAGAAACTAACACCTAGATTACGAGTTTTGCGTTATGAGTCAAATAGCAGCGTTGTGGCCCATAATGCATCATTTTCCCTAACGCAGCCATTACAAGTCTTGTCAGTACAGCTGTACCGCAAGCCTTTTAGCCTGTACCGTAACGTCAGTACCCCACTCCTAAAAATTATGTTTTTTAATGGGATTCACATAGCGCCGGTATTAGGAGTT
This sequence comes from Bombina bombina, assembly GCF_027579735.1. Lineage (NCBI taxonomy): Eukaryota > Metazoa > Chordata > Amphibia > Anura > Bombinatoridae > Bombina > Bombina bombina. The sequence continues at coordinate 148,456,066 of NC_069504.1, forward strand.
TTGCGGTGAGGCTAAAAAGCGAGCGTTACAGCCTAAAATGACAAGATCCGTACCGCCATGTAAAGTTAGTAGTTATGAGTTTTACGCTACAAAGCTATAACATAAAACTCATAACTAAAGTGTTAAAAAGTACACTAACACCCATAAACTACCTATTAACCCCTAAACCGCCGCCCTTCTGCATCGCAAACACTATTTAAATATTATTAACCCCTAATCTGCCATCTGCCCACATCGCCCCCACTATACTAAAGTTATTAAGCACTAAACCGCAAGCCACTATAATAAACCTATTAACCCCTAAACCGAAAGCCCCCCACATCGTAATAAATTAATTTAAACTAGTAACCCCTAAACCTAATGCCCCCATAACTTTATATTAAAATTACAATTTCCCTAGCTTAAATTAAATTAAAACTTACCTGTAAAATTAAAAAAACTAAGTTTAAACTAACAATTAAACTAATATAATTATTAAACTAAAATTAAGCTAACTACCAATTAAAAACTAAACTATACATTAAAAGAAATCCTAACACTACTCTAAAAATTACAAAATACTAAGTTACAAAAAATAAAAAATAAAAAATTAATATATCCAAAATAAAAAAGAATTACACCTAATCTAATAGGCCTATCAAAATAAAAAAGCCCACCCAAAATAAAAATAAAAACCTAGCCTACAATAAACTACCAATGGCCCTTTAAAGGGCCTTTTGTGGGGCATTGCCCCAAAGATATCAGCTCTCTTACCTGTAAAAAAATAAATACAAATACCCCCCAACAGTAAAACCCACCACCCAACCAACCCCCCAAAATTAAATCCTAATCCTAAACTACCCATTGACCTGAAAAGAGCATTTAGCTCTTTTACTGCCTAGACCCTAATCTAAAAAAAAAAACACCCAAAAAACACTTACAAAAAGCCTAACACTAACCCCCCAACGATCCACTTACAGTTTTTGAAGTCCCGCTTGAACGATCTTCATCCCGGCAAAATATTCATCCAGACGGCCTCTTCAATCTTCATCCCGGCGGCAACGTCCTGATCCAGCCGGCGAGAAGTCTTCATCCAGGCGGCCTCTTCAATCTTCATCCAGGCGGCATCTTCTATCTTGATCCCGGAGGCGCGGAGCGGGTCCATCCTGAAGACATCTGGCACGGAGCATCCTCTTTATATGGTCCCTGCGGTACACTGGATCTTCGATGCACGGGACGCAATTCAAGATTGCGTCCCTTGCATTCCTATTGGCTGAAAAATTTGAATCAGCCAATGGGAATTAGGGCTGCTAAAATCCTATTGGCTGTTCAAATCAGCCATTAGGATTTAAGCAGCTCTCATTCTATTGGCTAATTTGAACTCAAAACTCGTAATCTAGGTGTAATATTTGTGGACAACAGAAACTACATTTAATTTCGCTTTTTTAATTTAAATATGAGTAGAATTCTAAATACAGTTTTGATATGATACATGTATTTTTCTTTTGCAATTCTTTTTTTCTTTTTTTAATAAAAATCAACAAATAAACTTGCAGATATCAAATCTAAAACATAAAATTAACAAAACTAACAGAATTTCCTTCCACTTAGTTTCATTTACTGCAAATGCATCATTTCAGTCACCTGCTATATCGATTTTTTTTTTTTTTTTTAAACTGCTGTATTTTCCAAAGCTAAGGTTTGTAAGTGTTAAAGTAGATTGACTGTTAGTAATTAACAGGTTTAATTTTTTAATATCTAATAAAGGGAGATGCAGGATTTATTTATATACACTGTAATTGAAAAGAAGGGAACTATTACTTAATTACTATCCCCCTTTTATTTTTTTCCCTCACATTTATAGAAAGGTCCCATTTTAGCAAACTGATCAGACTCACACAAAAATGATGTAATGACAAAGAGCTTTTTCTGCGGGTCACTAAATGATAGCGCTTCCTTTTTCATGGTTGCTACAAATGCCAACAGGGAGTTTCTGACACTTGCTACTGACACTGGTACCTACATTTCTAACATGAGTATTATAGCCCATTAACGCTAGCTGTGAACTCTCCTTATTCCTTGTGAAGTGAGGTATAATCTCTGCTTCGTGTAAAAGCACTGCATGTTGTGTGTTACTGTCAAGGGAACACTTGTCTTATTCTGTTGGTGATGAATCCGTTATGCAGGAGAATACAGAAACAGGAAAAAAATCAGGAATCAATCCAAATACGTCTCTCAGATATAGCTTTAAGGAAATCCAGTAGCAGGCCCAGGTCATATACCATAAAGACCGTCGCTCCACACAGTACAAATAGTGGTAAGGCAATACCAGAGTCCAGTGAAGTCAAACACAGCGATCAGTCCTTAATCCAAACGTCAAATGGGATGAGGCAAACAAAGAATCCAGGAAGGTTATCCAGGTTTAAAAATCTAAATTCAGAAAGGTAATCATTATAAAAATGCTAAGAAACAGGTACTAAGTACCTGAGTGCAAACAACATGGAGGATTTAAAGATACAGGCTCCACACCTAATGTCTGCACACTGAGTGCAAACAACATACTGGATTTAAAGGGACAGGCTCCTGCATCAGAGAAAGGGCAGCAGGCAAAAGATCCTGACATAGTCCCCTTCTCAGTCGCAACCTCTGGGTGTGTACAGGAGCTTGACAATCAGGATGTTCATCATGGAATCTTTTTACTAAAATTGGTCCAAAGCCTTTCCATGAAACAAAATACTCTAATTCCCCCACCTTCTGTGAAAATCTAAAATGAAGTCCACTTTTTTTTCTCTGAACCAATCACAACAATGGGAGGTGGTGCAGTGTCAGTTGAAAATGATGGATTCTAGGGTTTCATGAAAGACGGGATGTAGTCTATAAGAAGCTGGTAAAGCACGTTGTACTGTAACTGGATTAATGATTCATGGGATTTGGAAAGGACCTATATACAGTATCTAGGTCCCAACTTCTTTGATCGACTGAATAACAACATTTAAGGTGGATAGACACATTTTATCCCCACGTTTATATGTTGGAACAGGAATTCTCTTCTTATCAGCTTGTTGTTTATACTTCTCCTGAGAAGTAAGTAATGTCCGTGTAAGAAGTTGAAAATTATTTTGTAGTTGCTGAAAAAGACTATTGAGTTCAGGAACAGGTGATTATCTTGGTAGACCAGTAAATGTTGAAGAATGGAGCCCATAACAAGCAAAAAATGCGGTCATCTTACTGGATTGATTAATTTGTTTGCTATAGGCGAATTCTGCCATTGGTAAAAGCCAATCATCCGGAAGGTAGGATGTCTAACATCTTAAATACTGCTCTAATATTTGATTTGTGTGTTCTGTTTGCCCATTAGTTTGTGGATCATAGGCAAATGATAATGCTCAAGTAATCTTGAGGGTTTTACAGAAGGATTCTCAGAACTGTGAGGTAAAATTTTACCCCTATCAGAAACAATGGTCTCAGGTAATCCATGAAGGTGAAATACTTCTTTTAGGGATAACGTGGCAGTGGTACTCGCATTGTGTAGACCAACAGTTGGAATATAATGTGCCATCTTAGAGAAATCTACTATAACCAAAATGGTATTGTGCCTTTCTGGAGCTGGTAATTGCAGGGTCCTTTACATCCTGGGACATATGGGGCCACCAAAAGGGTCTTTTAACTGTATCCAGAGTCTTGAAAATTCCCCCATGGCCTAACATGGGATTATTATAACAGTATATTGGAAAAAGTTTAAGAGAGAGAAATTTGTCGAGACCAAATAAGTAACTACACAAAAGCCAGGGATATCAGCATTTTCATTTTAATAGGTTAAAATAACCTTAACATATGTCCCTATTAGGGAAAATACAAAATGGTGCAGCACAGTTCCTGCAAGCCTATACCAGACAGAGATCCTGATACTGGCTTTCTTGGGAACCACATACAAAGAATGCACAGAGAACTAGGGTCACACAGTCCTAGGACATCAAATTCGCAACATTCACTCATACAGTCAGTAACTGGCTTGAATCAACAAACAACACCTCTAACAGAGGATGGCAGTGCAATCCCTGCACTAATCAGCCAACATGTTAATCATTGAGTATCTATGTTTGCTAAGACAGATAGTTACCACAATTATACAGAAAAATAAATATATATTGTGAGCATATATATATAGGATGTTAAATACATAGATACATTTTGACTGAAGGGAAGTAATTGAAACCTAGTGGGAAGCCAAACAACACCTATTTCAGAGGGCACCCCTAACATCTAGGAAGGATATGGTGTCATGAAAATTATCATTTAGGATCTATGTTTGGTCTTCCTAATATCAAGGTGACAATTTTACTAAATAAATTGACAAGTACAATCAAATGTCAGAATTATTTGCAAGGAAACAAAGGCAAGTGATATATACATATTCCATATTAAACCACAAGGCAAGTAGTTGAATATATGTCCTCCAAACTTATAGTTAAATTTTTACACACTGTCCAGAGTACAGGTATCACATAAGCCTGATATACCAAGCACCATGTAATTACTCTCTCAGAGGGGTAAAATAACTTCCCTCTATTGAAATGCAGGCATGGTAATTCTTAAAGACTTCCTCTCAAGCAAGAAAAGCAGCAATCATGTATCTAAACTGCTTGGTTAGGCTTGTAAGCTCTCAAGTTAGTTACCAAATGTTTCAATTCTGTTGCGAACTTTGTTTGTTCCAAGGCTGAGCGGCCCGCTCCGTGCACGTCACTGCCGACGCTCGTTTCACCCCCACGTGACCACTGCGTCAAGGGGTTTCCTCAGGGCAAACGAATAGGAATCGTAAGCCATGCTTGATATTTACCATTTGTAATCCACACTGATTGGGTAAGCACTTCTACATTGCAGCCAATGTGTCAACTGCATATATTCTTTATGAGGAAAGGTGAAAATAAAAAGACATGAAAAGCAAAATAACACTTACTAAATTATAATGGATATTAAAAGACTATATATACGCAGAATATATAATACATACATCCTTTCTTTTCTAAGTTGGTTAAAATAAAAACTTCTGAATTAGAATGGATATATAACGACTGTAGTATAACTGCCGAACTACCCCATATTTTATAAGAAAGATGTATAATTATATACAGTGCATATTTTGTGGTTACCCTGAGGATAGCCAGAAGTTATTTGCAAACTTTATTAGGTGAATTATTTTTTTGCGTCATGATTATAAATGTAGAATGGGGCTAAAAAAGACCCAATCATATGAACATGTTTTTTCTCTCACCATTTCTGCTTGCGTGATTAGAACAAAACTTAAATAAACCATGTGAACAGAACACACTTGCATGAATTGCCTCTAAGTAAGTCATCCATAAGTAAAAGGGTAAAAATAATATATATAATATGATAGTAATAACCAAACGTTTACAAGAACGCGGCAAACTCGAACTTCTCATTAAGACCCTTTGGGGCCAGTGTTTGTAATTTATACATCCAAGCTGTTTCCTTTTTAAGGAGTATTTTGTCAATGTCCCCTCCTCTACCAAGCAGAGAACAAGTCTCTATACCTATAACTTTTAGATTAGTTACGTTCGAATTATGGTTAGCAGAAAGTGCAAAGCTACCCCACTTTTTATGTCACCCTCTTTAGTTGCTTTTATATCATCTCTGTGTTCGGACACTTTGTCCTTCAACATGCGTCTAGTTTTGACATTTTCTGTTTTAGAGTTAATAAACTGTTTTATGGGAAAAACAGTACCTCCAGTTGAGAAAGATTTTGAGCGGACAATGTATCTACAATAAACACAGTGTCCACATTGGAAACATCCTTTAACTTTTCTATGTTCACCCAAGCAATCCTTAGAACCTGGACATTTTACATAGAAACTTTTGACAAGCTTATCCTTTAAGTTTGGAGCTCGTCTAGCGACCAAAGAAGGTTGAACGCCCACAAGCTTTGAGACAGCCTCATCAGCCTGTAGGAATTGCCATTTTGCATTCAATATATGGCGTATTTTTTCCCAATGGCAGTTATATTCTGTGACAAAACGAATTGTTTGGTCATTTGATTTGTCCTTGGTCTGATAGAGCAGGTCATCTCTGTTTGCTTTTCTTGCTCTATTCCTAGCAAATCTCAAATTACGTTTTGAGTAGCCTCTTTTCTCAAACCTGCTGAACATTTCTCCAGCATGTTGGTCATACTTATTCAGACTTGAGCAATTTCTCCTTAAACGGAGAAACTGCCCAACCGGAATGCCTCTAATTAGAGACTTAGGATGATGACTCGAGGCTTCCAAAATGTTATTGGTTGCTGTGTCCTTACGGTATATTTCTGTAGCCAGCAAAGTCCCTTCTTTTTTAATTTTTACATCCAAAAAGGTTAGTTCGCTAGTGCTGAAATCAAAAGTCAAAAGAATATTAAATTCATTGACATTGAGTATCTTTACAAAGTCTTTTAGAGACTCTTCCGTGCCTTTCCAAAGGAGAAACACGTCGTCCACATAACGGAGCCAAATTAGGACGTGGTCATCTAACCAATCTTGCAGTTCACCAAAGACCACCTGGCTTTCCCATAGGCCAAGGTGGAGACAGGCATAGGATGGGGCACAAGTGGCCCCCATTGCTGTTTCCCTTATCTGTTTGTAGAATTTTTTATCGAAAAGGAAGACATTGTTTGTTAAAATAAATTGTAGCAAGTTAAGGACAAACTCAGTGTGTTTACTAAAGGCAGGACCTCTACTTTCAAGAAAGTATCTTGCCGCTCTTAATCCAACCTCATGGGGTATGGATGAGTAGAGTCCTTCAACATCTAATGACACCAACAAAGTGTCTTGTTCTATTGCCAGACCATCAATCTTTCTGAGAAGGTCACTGGTGTCCTTCACATAAGATGTGAGGGATGTGAGAAAAGGTTGCAAGAATTTATCCACATAGTTTCCCAGGTTCTCCGTAATGCTTCCAATCCCTGAGATTATAGGGCGACCCTGAGGGTCTCTTAGATTTTTATGAAGTTTAGGGATGCAATAGAAAATGGGAACTCTGGGAAACTTTGCATAGAGATAATTGCATTCCTTTTTGTTGATAATGCCTTCTTTTCTAGCATCATTAAGCAGGTGTAGCAATTCAGCCTGTATGGATTCAATGGGGCAACCTGGTAACTGGAGATACTGATCTTTATTGCGAAGTTGTCGTTTCACCTCATTAACATATTTAATCTCATCCATAATTACCAGGTTGCCCCCCTTGTCCGCCTGCTTAATGATTAAGCCTTTTTGATTGGTTAAATCAAACAATGCTCTTCTTTCATCTTTTCTTAGATTGTCATTGGAGATTTTGTCAATAGAGATTTTATTTATCTCTTTTTTAACTTCCCTTACAAACAAATGGACTGCTGGTACCAAAGCCAATGCAGGCATGTATTCAGATCTCCTTTTTAGGCCTGAATTTACCACCATCTGTGGGGTAGAACTATCCTCCTGTGTTAATGGAGGATTATCAAAAGGGCACATGTTAATCTACTAAAAAAAGATATTTCCTTTTGCCCAACAAATAGTTTGGACAAATTTACAGTCATTAAGGATCTACACCTTTTTGCCCGTAAAGTGGTTCTTTCACATGTCATGAAAGCTAAAACAATTAATGTTGCTCATGAAGGGGCTAATACTTTGACTTTGGACAAAGATGATAACGTGGCAGTGGAAAGCTTGGTAAGTTTACTAAATGAGGAAATACCGCTGGATGAACCCCCTTTTGATAATCCTCCATTAACACAGGAGGATAGTTCTACCCCACAGATGGTGGTAAATTCAGGCCTAAAAAGGAGATCTGAATACATGCCTGCATTGGCTTTGCTACCAGCAGTCCATTTGTTTGTAAAGGAAGTTGTAAAAGAGATAAATAAAATCTCTATTGACAAAATATCCAATGACAAGCTAAGAAAAGATGAAAGAAGAGCATTGTTTGATTTAACCAATCAAAAAGGCTTAATCATTAAGCAGGCGGACAAGGGGGGCAACCTGGTTTTTCCCATAAAACAGTTTATTAACTGTAAAACAGAAAATTTTATCTATCTTATCTCTTGCAGTTGTCCGATGTTTTACATTGGCAAAACTAGACGCATGTTGAAGGACAGAGTGTCCGAACACAGAGATGATATAAAAGCAACTAAAGAGGGTGACATAAAAAGTGGGGTAGCTTTGCACTTTCTGCTACACCATAATTCGAACGTAACTGATCTAAAAGTTATAGGTATAGAGACTTGTTCTCTGCTTGGTAGAGGAGGGGACATTGACAAAATACTCCTTAAAAAGGAAACAGCTTGGATGTATAAATTACAAACACTGGCCCCAAAGGGTCTTAATGAGAAGTTCGAGTTTGCCACGTTCTTGTAAACGTTTGGTTATTACTATCATATTATATATATTATTTTTACCCTTTTACTTATGGATGACTTACTTAGAGGCAATTCATGCAAAGTGTGTTCTGTTCACATGGTTTATTTAAGTTTTGTTCTAATCACGCGAGCAGAAATGGTGAGAGAAAAAACATGTTCATATGATTGGGTCTTCTTTAGCCCCATTCTACATTTATAATCATGACGCAATAAAATAATTCACCTAATAAAGTTTGCAAATAACTTCTGGCTATCCTCGGGGTAACCACGAAATATGCACTGTATATAATTATACATCTTTCTTATAAAATATGGGGTAGTTCGGCAGTTATACTACAGTCGTTATATATCCATTCTAATTCAGAAGTTTTTATTTTAACCAACTTAGAAAAGAAAGGATGTATGTATTATATATTCTGTGTATATATAGTCTTTTAATATCCATTATAATTTAGTAAGTGTTATTTTGCTTTTCATGTCTTTTTATTTTCACCTTTCCTCATAAAGAATATATGCAGCTGACACATTGGCTGCACTGTAGAAGGGCTTACCCAATCAGTGTGGATTACAAATGGTAAATATCAAGCATGGCTTACGATCCCTATTCGTTTGCCCTGAGGAAACCCCTTGATGCAGTGGTCACGTGGGGGTGAAACGCGCGTCGGCAGTGACGTGCACGGAGCGGGCCGCTCAGCCCTGGAACAAACAAAGTTCGCAACAGAATGGAAACATTTGGTAACTAACTTGAGAGCTTACAAGCCTAACCAAGCAGTTTGGATACATGATTGCTGCTTTTCTTGCTCGAGAGGAAGTCTTTAAGAATTACCATGCCTGCATTTCAATAGAGGGAAGGAATTTTACCCCTCTGAGAGAGTAATTACATGGTGCTTGGTATATCAGGCTTATGTGATACCTGTACTCTGGACAGTGTGTAAAAATGTAACTATAAGTTCGGAGGACATATATTCAACTACTTGCCATGTGGTTTAATATGGAATATGTATATATCACTTGCCTTTGTTTCCTTGCAAATAATTCTGACATTTGATTGTACTTAACAGGAGAGAGACAGAAAAGACAGGGGCTTAAATAGCACTCATCCTTACTAATTATTCGATATAAAATTAATATACTTTAATATTAGAAGTTAAAAATAGGGTAGTACATCCCTAATAAATCCTAAACCCACTACCATAGATACAAAAAGCAAAAACAAACACCAAACCGACAGTCACTTTTCTGTTTCCTGGCCGATAACAGGAGACGTCGGCATCAGGTGGCTGAAGTGACTGTACAGTATTGGAGTAAAGTAATTAAAACAAACGCGTTTCGGCTAATATATAGCCTTTATCAATGCTATACTTTACAGTGTCAAATCGTTTAAGCCGAAGCTCAAGCGTGTATGGCCTTATATACTGGTCTATAGCTTCACAAACCGCCAATCCAAAGTGTCAAGAGGGAAACGCCTACGTTTTGTCCAATTGTATTGTGCGGCCAGAAAACACCCTCCGTTTTGACTACTGTGTATGGCTAAGGAGTGTTACTTCCGCTATAACCCACACGCTCATTGGATGACTAAAAAGACCTATCACATGTGCCTGATTCTATGGTACCAATGTTGCGATCATAATGTCCTGTCAGGGAAACAAAAATATGCTTTTAAACACGATCGGTTATTTATAAAGCATCACTATGTGACACAACTGTATCATGTGGATGAATTAGTAACGATCGTGATAAGCATAACAGTACACTGATGCGGACGTCTTAAAAACAACCAAATTACATCAGGATCCAACTGAACACACTATAAGTTTGTAAGATACAGGAACATACCAATTGTAGTTATTTATATATTACTGGAGTATCCTATATCGTAAAAAGTGCGACTTACTATTATATTAATAAATTACAATTGGATTTCAGGTTAGATGGTAAGTATTAAGACTATGGTCATATGCCTGAGCAGCAATGTCAGTATGTAACATCAAAGCTTTATTATAATTGACATTTTTCCACTAAGAACACAGTATCATTCCTACTTTTAACAGTAATGCAGATAATTGTGTACATCCCTTTATACTCGTATCCATATAAGTAGTATTAATGAATTTATGGGGATATTAAAATCACTTCCGAATAGGACTGCATATGTATGTATGAGGATATTTAGATATATGTATATAGTGATCATTAATTCAATAATTCAAAGTATGTAAGGTATGTTACAGCTGACATAAGCTCAATATAATGCCATTATGGGTCATGTCATTAAGATACCAACATAACCGTAATGGACTCGGTTACCATATATAAAAAGGGGCATTAGGTGGTCTAAAAGTCATCCAATTAGATATACACCCAGTAATTATTATACTCATTCATACCGTTAGGCATGACGGTATTCAGATTAAAAACCCACTTAGTTTCCATCTGTAATAATTTATTCTCAGTACTTCCCCCTCTTATTCCAGGCTTAAGTCTTTCCAAACCCCAACATTTTAAAGCATTGGTTTTTCCATTATGGGCATGTAGAAAGTGTCTCGCGACACTTGTGATTTGTTTATGTCTATCCACATCCCTCTGGGCAGTCCTTATATTACTAAGATGTTCTGTAATACGTGTTCCCATACTTCTTGTTGTCATGCCAACATAGTATAAATTACAGCTGCAAGAGATACAGTAGATGACATTAGTGCTCTGGCAGTTAATATGTTGTCTAATTTTACACGTATTACCAAATCTATCCACTATTGTTTGTTTTTTAACCATATGCTGGCATATTGAACAGTGCCCACACGCGATAGAACCCTCATATATAGGTGATTTGTTAGCATTTCTGTCATAATGGCTTGTTATAAGCGTATCCCTGATATTGTTTGCTCGCCTATATGTTAATAGAGGTCTATCTGGTAGCAATGGTTTCAATAGTTCGTCTCTGGTAAGGACATGCCAATGTTGTTGTAAAATGTTGGTAATTTTATCACTTTGTGTGGAATATGTAGTGATACATCGCAGGGGAGTATTATTTTCTTTAACTTTAGGAGTTAATAACTCTCTCCTATCCTTTTGAAGTGCTCTGTTATAGGCTTTAGCCAATGATTTTCTAGAGTAGCCTCTTTCAAGTAGTCTCTTTCTTAGATCATGTGCAGCTTTTTTGAAACTGTCTAATGTACTACAATTTCTACGCAGGCGAGTATATTCCCCCATGGGTAACCCTTTGATTGTTGCAGGATGATGGTAACTGCTTGCATGTAGTATATTGTTAGTAGACGTGGGCTTTCTGTATGCATTTGTTTCAATTGAGCTGCCTTTCTTGTGGATAGTAAGATCTAGAAATTCTACTTTAGATTTTTGTATAGTAGATGTTAAAAATAATCCAAATGGATTATCATTAAGGATATCAATGAAATCTGTGAGGATGTTCTCAGGGCCATTCCATATAAATAGAATGTCATCTATATATCTGGACCAGTGGGAGACATATTGGGTAAAGTGTTTTAGGTTTTCATTAAACACTACTGTTTCCTCCCACCAGCCCAGATATATATTCGCATATGTGGGTGCACATGAGGTGCCCATGGCAGTCCCACAAATCTGCAAATAGAATTTATCATCGAAAACGAAGAAGTTGTGGGTTAATATAAATTCTATCATATTAAGCAGAAATTCTTTAACCTCCTCACTCATACTGGTGTTTTTGTTTAGATAGTATGAAACCGCTTTACACCCCCAGTGTGTTTTTATACTGGTGTAGAGTGATTCTACATCGCATGACACTAATACAGAGTTAGTATCAATACTGATCTCATTGATTTTATTAAGTAGATGCATTGTGTCTCGGGTATGAGATGGTAATGAATCTACAATATATCTTAAACGTGCATCTACATATTTGCTTGCTTTTTCTGTGAGGGAGCCGATCCCAGACACTATCGGCCTTCCTGGTGGCTTGTGTATGTCTTTATGTATTTTCGGCAGCAAATATAATGTGGCTGTTTTTGGTTCTTTGACTTCTAGAAATTTGTATTCCTTTTGATCTATAATTCCATTAGTAAAGGCTGAATGAATAAGTGTATTATAACTATTCAAAAACATATCTGTAGGGTTACACAGAAGTGCCTTATAATTTGAAGGGTTATTTAGCTGGCGTGATGCTTCCTCACGATACATAGTATCTGGCCAAATAACAATATTACCTCCCTTGTCACTATTCTTTATTTGTATTCCTTTCATATTTTTTAGCTGTTTTAGTGCCAAACATTCTCCCTTTGTCAGGTTGTGATTAGTATCTCCATCATTACCTTGTATTTCTAGGATGTCTTGGCATACTAAATTAAGAAAGGTTAATGTGTTATGTGACGTGGTGTTAGGGAGTACAAATTTGGATTTGGCTTTGAGAATTTTACGCCAGCTACTATTATCCTCTTCAGAAGTAGTACTAATGGTTTGATCTAAAAGGGCAATTAAATCATTGATAGCCGTTTGATCACTAGCATTTAGGGTGTTGGTTTCTGAGTTACTAAAGTATTTCTTCAAAAGAATTTTGCGAGTAAAAAGGTGTATATCTTTAATGGCTTCGAATTTGTTGAATTTAGGTGTGGGTATGAACGGCAGGCCTCTTTTTAGGACTGATATCTGATCATTAGTAAGAGTTAAATTAGAAAGATTGATAATATTAAGTTCAGGACTATTTACTTCTTCTTGTGTTGTGGTTTGTAATTGAACCTGACTTGTCTCCTGGTTCTGGGTTTTGTGCTTGCGGCCCCTTCGTGTTCTACGCCTAAAGGGATGTTTGTATTGTTCACTTTATGAGGTACAATTCTATTTTTCAAGATAGTTTTTGGTAGAGTCTCACCATCAGAAACTTCAGCATCAGTACTATCTCCTTCCTTATCTGAATTGTCTATATCTAGACTGGCTGTTTTGTTCTGACCCCATGTGTATATTGTGTCTGAGGAATAGTCATTGAGGTCCCTGTCAATTTTGCGTTCTTTCCTTTCAGAGATATACCGTGCAAATTTCTCAACCTCTCCCTTGGTTTTATTATATGACTTTTGAAATTCCTCATTACATTCATATTGTTTGAGTTCATCACATAGTTTAGATATGCCCTCATTAATTTCATTTAGTTTGTCTAATTCATGTTCTGTTAAATATCCCATCAGTTTGAGTGAGCATTCAGTTAGTGCACTTTCCCATTTTAGTTTGAATTCAGGTTTATAGTCACTAAAAGACGGAAATAGTTTTAATCTTAGACCCCTAGGAATGACATTATTGTCTTTATAGAAATTGTACATTCCTATGTTCCACTGTTTTTTAATTTGTTTCCTCCTAAATTTCTTTAGGTCTTTTAATGAATCAAACCATTCCATAATATTATTATTCTCAGTGGTACTTTTGTTTTTTAACTCAGCAGTAAGATTAGTTATATCATTAGTCCATTGGAGCATTTCTGCTCCTAAATCAAAAGAGGCCATAGTTCGGAATTTAAAATGTGTGTGCTCAAGTTCAAAAGAAAAATGTGAGTGCAATTCTCACATTGAAATACAATACTAAAAAGGAAATGTAAAGCTTTGATGTTACAATAAAGCCTTGATGTTACATACTGACATTGCTGCTCAGGCATAGGACCATAGTCTTAATACTTACCATCTAACCTGAAATCCAATTGTAATTTATTAATATAATAGTAAGTCGCACTTTTTACGATATAGGATACTCCAGTAATATATAAATAACTACAATTGGTATGTTCCTGTATCTTACAAACTTATAGTGTGTTCAGTTGGATCCTGATGTAATTTGGTTGTTTTTAAGACGTCCGCATCAGTGTACTGTTATGCTTATCACGATCGTTACTAATTCATCCACATGATACAGTTGTGTCACATAGTGATGCTTTATAAATAACCGATCGTGTTTAAAAGCATATTTTTGTTTCCCTGACAGGACATTATGATCGCAACATTGGTACCATAGAATCAGGCACATGTGATAGGTCTTTTTAGTCATCCAATGAGCGTGTGGGTTATAGCGGAAGTAACACTCCTTAGCCATACACAGTAGTCAAAACGGAGGGTGTTTTCTGGCCGCACAATACAATTGGACAAAACGTAGGCGTTTCCCTCTTGACACTTTGGATTGGCGGTTTGTGAAGCTATAGACCAGTATATAAGGCCATACACGCTTGAGCTTCGGCTTAAACGATTTGACACTGTAAAGTATAGCATTGATAAAGGCTATATATTAGCCGAAACGCGTTTGTTTTAATTACTTTACTCCAATACTGTACAGTCACTTCAGCCACCTGATGCCGACGTCTCCTGTTATCGGCCAGGAAACAGAAAAGTGACTGTCGGTTTGGTGTTTGTTTTTGCTTTTTGTATCTATGGTAGTGGGTTTAGGATTTATTAGGGATGTACTACCCTATTTTTAACTTCTAATATTAAAGTATATTAATTTTATATCGAATAATTAGTAAGGATGAGTGCTATTTAAGCCCCTGTCTTTTCTGTCTCTCTCCTGTTAATATTAATTTAAGGGACAGCACCGGAATCTGTTTCACAGATTCTTTTCCTTACTTAGCATATGTGTGTAGTGCCAGTTTACATTTCCTTTTTAGTATTTGATTGTACTTGTCAATTTATTTAGTAAAATTGTCACCTTGATATTAGGAAGACCAAACATAGATCCTAAATGATAATTTTCATGACACCATATCCTTCCTAGATGTTAGGGGTGCCCTCTGAAATAGGTGTTGTTTGGCTTCCCACTAGGTTTCAATTACTTTCCTTCAGTCAAATTTATCTATGTATTTAACATCCTATATATATATATATATATATATATATATATATATATATATATATATATATATATATGCTCACAATATATATTTATTTTTCTGTATAATTGTGGTAACTATCTGTTTTAGCAAACATAGATCCTCAATGATTAACATGTTGGCTGATTAGTGCAGGGATTGCACTGCCATCCTCTGTTAGAGGTGTTGTTTGTTGATTCAAGCCAGTTACTGACTGTATGAGTGAATGTTGCGAATTTGATGTCCTAGGACTGTGTGACCCTAGTTCTCTGTGCATTCTTTGTATGTGGTTCCCAAGAAAGCCAGTATCAGGATCTCTGTCTGGTATAGGCTTGCAGGAACTGTGCTGCACCGTTTTGTATTTTCCCTAATAGGGACATATGTTAAGGTTATTTTAACCTATTAAAATGAAAATGCTGGTATCCCTGGCTTTTGTGTAGTTACTTATTTGGTCTCTACAAATTTCTCTCTCTTAAACTTTTTCCAATATATAAATTTCAAGGGTCTGCATTCTCAATCCTTTAAACAGGTTCAGCTGTGTCTTAATTAAAGGCCCAGCGCAGTTCTAAAAACAGCCTACTCCCCTTATTCTCTTTTAATTATTATAACAGTGTTGCAACACCTTTAGACGGGTGGCTAATGGTGCAAACATTAGTAAAAGTAAAGATCATTGCAGACTTCAGACAAGGGCCACAAAACTAATAAGGGGAATGGAGAATTTAAGCTATGGGGAGAGTCTAGCCAAATTGGATTTTTTTTTCTCTAGAAAAAAGTAACTTGAGAGGTGACATAATTTAAGGCTGAAGGAAAGAAGATTTAATCTCCAGCAATGTAAAGTTTTTTTCACTGTAAGAACAATATAATTGTGGCATTCATTGCCTAAGGATGTCAAAATATAGAATGTCCACAGCACCTTATCTTTTGTCATAAAAACACTCTTTTATTAGAACATATTAAAACATGGCATTGCTGTTTATTACCACATCTAATATTAGACATAAGTTGGCTCATGCAGTCTCTTTTGGCTTATGGTGGGGTGACGTTGGTTCCCTACATGGTTTTGTCACTGAACTAAACTTAGCAGTTACAGGGTTAGAATTTGCGGCCAATTGGCTGCTAGCAGGGGGTGTCAATCAGTTCGATCCTATAGGATCGGGTGGATTGATGTCCGCAGCCTTAGAGCAGGTGGACAAGTTATGGAGCAGCTGTCTTTAGACCGCTGCTTCATAACTGCTGTTTCAGGCGAGCCAGGGGAAACAGGGAATCAAGCTCCATTCAGGGCTTCATAATTTGTCCCCATTATATCTAATTGTTAAATTCTGAATAATTCTCTTTGCTTAATCTATAATCTGCCTGCAGAGTTGGCTGACCCCATGACCTGCCTCTAAAAAGTGGGAGGACACAGGGGCTTCTTTATTATTGCACCAGATATTAGATTAATTCTATCTCGTGCCCTTCTAGTCGTTTCACCAATGTAAACTTTGGAACATGAGCATTTAATAAAATAGATAACATAGGTAGAATTACAAGTTTAATAATCTTTAATTTGATATTTTTTACCAGTTCTAAGATGCAAAAAATTAGAACTTCTGATCATGGAATTACAATTCCCGCAGTTTAAGCATAGGAAACATCAAAAACAATTTGAGGTGATGTATCCTTGATTATATACAACCATAACTTGGAAATTAATGGCTTCTTCACTCCAATTAAGAATAATTTTTAGCCCTTGAACTGTACAATTTATCTCATCTACAAATGTTAATATGGACTCAATGTCACCCCTCCATATGCCAAACACATCATCTATACATCGCCACCAGGTGGCACCATATTCCATAAAGGAGTGATTTTCATACACATTTTTCCCATAAAAATGTTGGCATATGAAGGGGCCACTTTAAAGCCCATGGCCGTCTCTTGTTTTTTAGGTAGTAAACATCTTGAAAAAGAAAATAATTATCCCCTTAATGACCAGCTTGCTGGTATTTCTATGCAGGTGTGTTTTTTAATAGCGCAGTCTCGTCGCTTACGACAAGGAGTGCTATTACAGGCAGACAATCCCTTAATGACCAGCGACATTCACGTATAATATTACCCTTAGGAACTCTTAAAAAAAGACAATTGTTTAACATCAACATTTTTCCAATTACTGATTGTTTTCTTCATAAATGGAAAGAGTCCACAGCTGCATTCATTACTTTTGGGAATTCAGTACCTGGCCACCAGGAGGAGGCAAAGACACCCCAGCCAAGGCATGGGACTGGTGTTTTAAATAGTCCTATCAGCCTCTCAGTGAGAGCATGGATGAAAGTTAGAGTCCGGAGATACAGGGAGAGTTTTTCTGCTAATCCATCCCGACTCATATTAACAACTCCACCAGCAATCAGCGCTGACGAGTTTTGCTGCCTGCTTTCTTCTCTCAAGTCCATGGCAGAGGCGATGCTACTATCTGTCCCACTTGAAGGGCCGTGTTTCTGTTCCACAGCGTAGATTCCGGTAAGATTGATTCATTTTACTTTCTCATGAATGTAATGTATTACATATTTTTTCCACCTTGAAGAACTAACTTTAATTCAGGGTCTCAGTGAGGCTCCTTTTGTATCTTGGAATCAAGGGTTAATATCTCCAAGGGGGGTTATTAAACAGGCGGGGGTTAAGTCATGTTTGTTATGTGATTCGACCTGCTTACGTGTAGTGTTACTTTGGCTTGAGGCCTTGTGTAACATAACAGTCTTGAAAGTGACGCAGCCTTTACGGTCGGGGGCGCATTTTTGGACTGTACGGCCTACCTTGTGACCGGGCGTGGTCACGTTTTTTGCCTAATTTAGTCAAAACTTTTTGTATTCATACCCAGTTATGGAGAACTCTAATGTTCAGATTCAGTTGGTCTCTGATTCAGATTCTACTTATTGTGACAAATACGAACCGGCCCAGATGTTGCATGACAGTCAGTTATGTTCCAAAGGCAGTTCTAGAGGGCCCAATTACTTGGGACCGGGGAATCAAGGGGTTGCTGAGCCATCCGCCTCTGGGAGTTCTGTCCCTGGAGTGGCGAGTTCCCTACCACTAACTGTTACTGCACGTGCAGGTGACCCAGATTATGCTTATCCTTCCCTGGAGGGTGGTTTGTTCCCTCCGGAGGTTGCGGCACCTTTCCGTATTCAAATTTTTATGGTGTTGGCACATCTGCAGCTTCCAGATGTCTGCTTAAGATTATGTTTGTGTTCTGTCAACCCAGGTTCCCTAGGCATGGGGTGGCCTGTTCAGTTATCCGGGTGAGCGACTGGGGCTCTGGTGGAGGTGTGCTGTGCTTTTCAGTACAGACTGGCGCGCCTTCATGTTCTGCTACAGCACTTTCTGGCATTGTTGGAGGATCCCATCCATAATGGATATAGGGGTTTTGGGTCTTCTTCTTCAAATAGCTCCCAGAATTAATTATAAGGAGATGTAGTAATCTTCTTATAGTCTGATTTGAGTATCCTTTCCTATCTGAGCTTGGACGGGCAGGGTTCTGTTGGGCTGGTCCTGCGGGTGTGCCTGTTTTTCATTGGGTGTTAACCTACGGGTTGCCTTTTCTTTTTAATCCGGTTAGGATGTCTTTTATTTGATTTAACAAGCTCATGTTTTGTTTTTTATTCCTTCGGGAATTTTCCTTCTGGAATCTATACTCGCGATTTCATGATCACACTGGTTACTTCTACGGAAGTTGTTCTGGGGACGCGTTTAGTCCTCTGTTTGTCATTTATTCTCCCTCTCTGGGGATGAGTAAATCAGCCTTGCATGTAAGGGTTGAGGTTCAGCTCCTTATGCCTTGAGGCCTACTTTGGTCACGTGGCGCCTGTCTGCCTGGCTGGTCCGGTTTTGGCACTGAGTGCTTGATTTATTGTTTGTGTTTGTTTATTATCTTGTTTTTACAAGTTTCAACTAAGCATTCTGAGAAGACCTGCGGGTCTGTGGGGCATGGGGGACTGTTTCAGTCCTCATCGGCCTTCGAGCTGGTCGTCTGGGACTCGGTGGAGTTTCAGTCCATCACACTCCATAGGTTTCGATTCTTCAGGATTTAAATGTTTTTTCCTTCCCCACGTGGGTTAAAGATTGGAGGTTTTGGGCCTCTTTGCCACCGTTTTGGGCAGTCTTGCCTTTCCATGGCTTTTGGACTTTTTCCTTTTTTGAGGACTCTTCCTTATAGTCGAGATCTCTGGTCTTGGTATTTTTTCTCCTTAGCGGTTGAGGCCGGCATATGGGAGGGCCTTGCGGTCTCCTATTCTAGGAGTTAGAAGTTCTTTATTGGAATAATGGACTATTATTTCTTATCCTAGCTATGTCTAGGGGTTGTTTCCGGGGTAGGGATGCTATGCAGCCTCTCTCCTGGATGTTGTCCTTTGGGTTTGTACTCTGAGGAGATTATGAAGCCTAGCCTTATTGACTCGCTATTCGGGTGACTTTGTCCCCAATGTTTCGCCTCGGTTATGGAAGTGTGGGTATTGCACGCTTTTTGGGCTTAGAATCTTTTCGGTTCTGGCGTACCCTATTGCTCTTTGGAGTTGGACTTCTGTACGTGGTGTTCTCTTCCCCTTGGGTTGGGATTTCTGTGTGAGTCTTTGACCCGTTTCTTCCCGGTGTAGTCTGTTTTTTTCTTCAGACAGGGTATGGTGGTCCCTGGGGTATTGTTTGCCTAAACAATTCTGGGGCTCAGGCTTTCTTTTAGGAAATTTTTATATTTGTATGTCTGGTCCAGAAGCACTTATTCTCCAGGGCACGTGGACTATTTTGTATGGCCTTGCTAGTTTTGCTACTAGCCAGGAGCTCTGTTTGCTTAGGCTTCTTATGGCCTGCTTTGTTTTTGATTGTATGTGCTTTCCTTTTGGGGAGTTCCTTTTTCATGTTCATCAGGGGCACCTGGATGATTTTCATTTGGCTCTACTTACGGCTTTGGCCTTGTGAGCGTGTGCGCTGTCTTTTGTCTGTGCCCTTCCCTTGAGGTGGGTTGTTTTTGCTTTCCTTAGAGATGAGGTTTCCTCTCTCTGGAAGATATTTGCCCTGTCCTGTGTGCAGGTGGGTGGAACAGGTGGTTTGTCCTGTTAAGAGAGTGCTTCACTTTCTCGGATTGTTCCGTTCTGTCTGTGATTTTGCAGTTCCATGTTGGACTGCATAGTTCTGCTTATCTTGTAGGTTCTCCTTTGGAGTGCCCGTTGTAGGTGCTATGTGGAGTCTGCCATAGAGTGTTGGGTTAGATTCATAGGGCTTCTGTCTTTTTCTACCTATCTCTATGGGGATCTTCCTTGGAAGTATCTGTTTGTAGGTGCTTTTGGAAGTATTCCGAGCTCTGTTGGGGTGTCTGGGGCCTTCCTTTTCTTCCCTTTTTTTATGGGGGCTGATGGTTGGGACATTTTTTGTTCCCCTGTCTCTTAGACCGGTTGCTTGGGCTGGTCCAGTGTGGACTAGGATCTGAGATGAGTTGTGTCTCCTCGGTTTGTGGAGGTCTGGTGAGCCTTTTTTGAGGTTCTGGGCTCCTTGTTGCTTGGCTACGTCGGTTACCCTTGCGGCTTTAGATAACCTGAGTGTACCCACTACTTGGTGGATGTTACTCTATCCTCAGCGGCTTTTACTTGTCGGCAAGTGTTTCCTTTTTTCTTCAGTCATCCTGTTATGACTGCGGCATTTGGTGATCAGAGGTTGCTTCTCTGGGGATAACACACATGTTGGTGAGAATAGTTCCTGACGACTTGGGACTACGGTTTCAGTCGTTTGTTTGAGGTGATAGCTCTGATTTTTTCAGAGAAGTTTGCTTCTCTGTTCTGTTTCCCGGTTTCAACCTTGTGGTTCAGTGCTGTTGGGTCTTGGCATTGCCTTCCCTTATTTAGGGTACCCTGGGGTCCATGTGAGCATGGTTCGCTTTTTGGGGCTTTCCACTTTCTTTGTATTTATTGCACCCTATTTACTGTCTTCCGGGAATCCTTGTTTGTCTTCCATGTCCTCGCCTTTTTGGGAGTTTTCCGTTGCCTCCCTTTCTATGAAGGGGTGTGTGGTTGAGGTTCGTCCTTTGGGCAATGGTATCGTCTGGAGCCATGTGGGCTCAGTTGCGTCTGTTTTGCGGACTCTAGTATGGCTTGTGGACTATCTGTGGGTCTGTGTCCTTGGGGTTGTGTTTTCCTTTTTCAAATGTTTTCTGGCCGCCTTTGTACACTCCCGTTTTGGCATTCAGTGTCCTCTATAGCTTGGGTTTTGTTTTCACAAAATTAATGAATGCAGCTGTGGACTCTTTCCATTTATGAAGAAAAACATAAATTATGCTTACCTGATCATTTTCTTTTCTTCAGATGCAAAGAGTCCACAGCTCCACGTCCATGTTTTTATGGAGGGCGGCTGTAATTTTTGTTCTTCTGGCACCTTTTCACCCTGATATTTCTTCTACTCTTCCTTATTCCTCAGCATAATGACTGGGGGATGAGGGGAGTGGGAGGAGTATTTAAACATTTGGCTGGGGTGTCTCTGCTTCCTCCTGGTGGCCAGGTTCTGAATTCCCAAAAGTAATGAATGCAGCTGTGGACTCTTGCCATCTGAAGAAAAGAAAATTATCAGGTAAGCATAATTTATGTTTTTCATTACTGTGCCAATACCACATTTATGTCTGTTAGAGGTATAAAAGTTACCTACATCTAAAGTATACAGGATGAATTTATCACTAGGTAACTCCAGTTATAGTATTTTCTTAATAAATTCTCCTGTATCTTTAATATAGGAGCTTAATTGCTCCACATAAGGCTGCAAAATTATATCCAAAAATATTGACAAATTGGAAAATATAGAATTGAAACTGGCTACAATGGTTGTCCAGGAGGTTGCTCCATATTTGTATGTATCTTTGAAGTATATATAACGCTGGTGTTATAGGTGTGGGGTTCATCAGGAAGTTATCAGAAAGTTACCCATCACAACTGTGGCTACGCCCTTATCGGCCGGTTTTATCACCACATTTTTTTTTAAAAATGTTATGGCTTCTACCTCTTTTCTTGTTAAATTGTTATCAATCTAATTACTCTTCATTGTTTTCTTTTTCAATGTTTCTATATCCTTATTTAACAAATTTATGAAAGTTTGAACACTATGATTGCGTTGAGGGGGAATTAAATTACTTTCATATCTCAAATTAAATCCACTAAGGGTTAATACACCTCCATCATTTTCATTATTAAAATTACCTTTAATATTTATTGCATTACAAGTTACAGCATTTGCGAAAAAACTTTTTAACCTCAAAGTCCTGAAGAATTTATAAGTGTCTTTCTCAAGTTAAAAGAAATCTGTCTGAGGGGGAGGAGCTAGCAGCTAAAGTGAGTGGTCATGTTCTGGAAGAGCTCCGGTCAATTATCAAATCAATATAAGCCTGTTTGACAATTTTTTACCTAAAAAACTTCTCATTCCCCACCTATTTGGACTGCTGAGGATTGCCTGTTAGCAGAGACAGGCGATTACCAACTATGTGGTCAAGAATATTAGTTGCAGATTAAGAACGACTGCACCTGATCGGTCTAGCATGACACCTATGAGCCATACGTAGGTGCTACACAACGGAGACACAACGACCCCGCAATGCAGCCGGCCGATTAAATATCTAATGAAAGCCCGACCTAACAACTTAGCGGATCAATGTGAACCCACACCACGACAACAGACGGATCATCAAAGCCCAGTCATAAGCCTGACGAGACATGAGTTCAGCCATAACTTGAAACAACACGGTGGACCTTTTGCAAGTGCTACTTGCACTCGAGGCAGATTTTGAAGAAAAAATTATTTGAGACCTGGACTCTTTGGGGCAGGTAATGAAGTCTGAAGCGACACACCAACCTAATACCAGAAAACCAACCTCAGAGGCGTCATTTCCCACAGAACAGCAAAGCCTGGCCCCTAGACAGGCAGAAGTAACAGGGGCCGACATAACGACGTGGAATGTGGCAGATCTACGAGTGGAAATACAAGGGAGCCTGCAGGATAAACCAGTCCACCAATGCAGTAGGATGAGGTCAGAAACTACGAGCCCTAGCTATTTGACCACAGTCTGTCAACTACCTACCTGGACGTTCCTCAAAGAGGAGATCCCTAAATATATGCTGGCAACAATATTATATGTCACATCAGCTTTTATAACAAAGCTGTTTCCAAAAAGGGGCTGAAGAGTTTAATGTACAGGTCTCAATGCAGCCCTCTGGAACTTCTATGGGTAAGACGCTTTGGAGTACCAGAGTGGGGTAGGATGCTTTGCCCCACCTGAAAATAACTGCATCACTTCCTCCATGTAGTAATTTACACAGTTTGCTTTGCAACTACCCATTAACATTAGAAACCATTACAGTAATGAAGACAGAAACGTCAGAAGATTTAGATTTCTTAAATCCACATGGGATAATCGTTTTGTTCATGGTTAGCTCTTTAAAAGCGACAATGTATGATATGATTGATATGCAGTCTAAAGGTTTACTTTACAAATTTGAAGGCTTTCTAATCTGCTCCACAGGAAGCTTGACCTATTATGCATATCAGGCTCGTTGGGAATGCTGACAATTAAATTCCTGCTCTAACCTTATAACCAACCTGCTCATGTATCCTTATGTTATCTAACCTGTTCAACTTGTGTAATGCATTATTCCAGCCACAGTAATTTAAACCAGTTATCTCATATATAAATAGCTGGTACAAATGATTCCCTTCCTATTTATCATAAAAAAGTTTATCTCTGTGGCTGCTATTTTACTGTGACCATAGTTCTACATAATCCGTATACATATCTAAGGCCCTTCTAGACTACTTTCACTTCCAGATAGCTATCAGCTATTATAGGCTAGGGGTGAGAACTTTGTCTTAGGTCATGGAGTATTGGGCCCATACCCTCACAACAGAAGGATTGTCTTAAATTTATATTGTTTGTTCATGAAACCCATATAGTTGGACTTATATTTTGAAGACTTTACACTTGGGGTTAAACATTAAGTATATCCTTACCTAGGTAAACTGAGTACACTACCTAAAGGCTTATGATGACTTTAATTCCAGCATATATCTGTCCTAGTTGTCCCCTTATTATTATAACATCCCTTTCTCGGGTTCATATATATATGACATGACCCTGATATGTTGTTTTGGCGAGGAGGGAAGTCACAGGTTACTATGTTGTTTATAAATAGAAAGTGTTTGTGCCTAGACTCTATCTATATTGTAACCCAAAGGTACACATTTTTGTTTTATACAGCATGTTTTGGCCCCTATCTCATCCGGTTACTTTAATTTCTTTAGTCCTATTACGCCAACCTTTTTCTTCCCCACTATGAGTTGAGCTTACCCATTAACTCAAGTGACGAGCTTTAGACCTGACAGGAGAGGATGGATGTTTAAGTAAGATCAAACTCAGCATTATATGCTCAGCATATAAGAGTCATTATATATTAATAGCCTTCATTGGGAGTAAAATTGAGAGTAGACAGTTACACATGCTAGACGGAAAGAGTAAACAGTAAGCTTTGAGCAACATTATACACTTATTTTTGTCATACAGTATATGCGTGTTTAAGGTGCTAAAAACTTACCTTATATCTATTTAAACAATAGCCATAAACTGTATTTAAAGGACCCTTTGGTTATAAGAGACTATACCTATAGACAAACTACAATTATTATTAATAGGTGATAACGTCACCGGTTTGACCTTGTCTTCAACATACTAGTTATCACCCTTTCTGTATTGAAAATATTTCCTAGGTTGGACACTGTTTGTATTGAACTCTGGAAATTATTTCAGAATACCACTTGTTTTTTCTCCTCTTTGCTTAGGTAAATATCATACCCATTAGTTCATTTTATGTTGCAGCCCAATATTATATATCCCATTATTCCACATGTCACCTCCTAGGTTATAATATATTCAGTCATGTGAGCTCTGATAGTACATATTCACCAACTCCCCCACACACACACCTTGCCTATTTGATAGGCGCAGGAAAATGCATCCTTGGAAAATCTTATTTTACTTATTTCCCTACCCTCTTTAAAATTCCCCTCAGTCAAAACTAAGGTTTAGGGGTCCATGAGAGACCCTAGCTTACTACTTGGGGATAAAACGTTATAAGTTGCCTAATTATAATAAAAGGGGATATATGACCATATCAATAAGTAAAAACTAAAAAATGAGGTGACATTTTGAGATAATGCTTCTCCCTAATACTTTACATTATTCTATGATAATGATTATAGGATGTCCTAGTCTACATTTCTCTGTAATATTCGTGCATGTTTTTACTTGATAAGATGAAGAAACGTTATATATTGGATTGTATGTTGTTTCATCTCAATAAAAATAATATTGTCAAAAAAAAAGAAATTTGTCTTTTTTTGCTTTGACAAAATGACAGTCCTTTATCCAATAACTGTATCTCCTCTTTATCAAGTTGAATATCTAAAATATTTACCACAAGTGAGGCTTCCGTGTTTGATAGTTGCGGCTCTGCCTCATTTCCTCTGCCTCCCTCTGTTCTGGTTATTCGGCACCATACCTTTGTTTGCAGCCCCTTCGTGACCTCCTTAGTTTGTTGAATCCTATGAAAAACTCTCTCCTGAGGATACAGACTCTGCTGATGTATTCATGCCACGGTTGTCTGCTGAGTTGTCAGGGTTGCGCATAAGCAAAAAACGGAAGTGCCTCCGTAACGATCTTACCTTACACAGAAAAGGACAGATTGTTATTTCTGTGTGGGATGTATGAGCTGTTGCTCCATTATTAGGGGAGAGACATTCAGACACACACCCAAGCAGGGGTAACAAATATAAGATTAAGATTTGTATACCTGCAAGTCCACATTTGTAGTATATCTTATAAAGTGCCAGTGTTCTTTTTTCTATGTAGGTAAGACGAGCAAAGATTTAAGAGACAGCATGAGCCAACATAGGTCTAATATTACGGATCGTAATACACAGCAACGCCATGTTTTAATATTTTCCAATAAAGGAGTTTTTTATGACAAACGAAAAAGGTGATGTGCACATTCTATATTTTGGAATCCTGTATGGAGGTAAATTAGAGACCTCTGTCTGCAGCAGCATCCTGACAAAATGTTTGGTTGCTGAGAAAGAATTGTGGTTAATTACCTAAGGCGGTAGTAAATGCCAATATCTTAGATACATTTAAAAAAGGTTGAGATACATTTCTGTCTAGAAACAGAATTCAGGGATATAATTACTTGCGTTAAATGAGTCACCTTTGATAAGGCATCTGCTTTTAAGTTCTTTTATCTAGGACGATATGTTATTTGTAGTGGAAATCTTGTAGAGCCCATCTGGCTTGACGTGGGCACAGTCGTCTGGCTGATTTCAAATACTCCAGATTCTTATGATCTGTGTATACAGTAATTGGGTGAGGTTATCCTTCTAACAGGTGTTGCCACACTTCCAATGCAGATATTATTGCCTGAAGCTTTCAATCTCCTACATCATAATTGACCTTGGATACTGTTAGTTTTCTAGAATAGAAAGCTACCAGATTTATAGACTCTTCTCCCCTTTGTGATAAAACAACCCTCACAGCAATTTCAGAAGCATCTACCTCTACAATAAAAGGTTGATTTCCTTTGGGTTAGATACAAAGAGGTGCAGAGGTAAAAATATGTTTCAACTTCTGGGAAGCATTCTGAGCTGCATTATCCCAATGGAACTGAACTTTTTTCTCAGTTTATTGGGTTATAGGGGACACTACCTGAGAGAAATTTTGGATAAATATCCAATAGGAATTAACAAACCCCACAAACCATAGTATAACTTTCGTTGTGGGAGTGGGCCAATCTACAATGGCTTAGATCTGTTTTGGTCCTATACTGACTTGACCAGGAGGAAGTATATAACCAAAAAATTCAATGGAGGTGATCTCAAATTGGCACTTTTTTAATTTAGCATATAGTTCAGTACTGCCTCAATCATAGAAATACTGTATTGTTTCTGTTTTTTCAGAGTCTTGCAGTAAATCAGAATATTGTCCAAATAAACCACAAGGAATGTGTCTAGTAGATCCCAGAAGACATCATTAATGAAGTGCTGAAAGGTTTCAGGACCATTGCAGAGCCCAAATTGCATGACTAGGTATTCAAAGCGGCCATAGCGGTAGCATAATGCAGTCTTCCACTCGTGGCCTTCCTTAATTCTAACAAGGTTGTAGGCCCCTCGCAGATCAATTTTAGTAAATATGCAGGCATCTCTAACTCCATCCAGGAGTTCGGTTATGAGTGGAAGTGGGTATCTATTTTTAACTTTAATGGCTTTGAGTGCCCTATAGTCCACAAAAGGACATAAGCCACCATCCTTTGTCCCACAAAGAAGATACTTGCCGCTGCAGGGGACATAGATGGTCTGATGAAGCCTTTTGCAAGGTTGCCCTCAATATGTTTCTTAAGATGTTGCAGCTCAGGACCGGAAAATGTGTATATATGTCGAAATTAGATTTTAGCTCCAGGTAGGATAATCATACTTCCTTCTGGGAGGTAATTGATCTGCTTCCTTCTTGGCAAAAACATCAATAAGAATTTTAGATTTTACAGGACACAATGTTTCAGTCTCAGTAGCATCATTACCCCAACCCCTTATGCCTTATGTCTTGGGGTCACACTTGATTCAGATCTTTTTTTCACTTCTCACATCCATTCTTAGGTCAACTCCTGACGTTTCCACCTTAAAAACATCTCCAAATTCAACACTTCCTCACACAAGACTCCACTAAGATTTTAATGCAGGACACAAGGTTTCAGTCTTAGTAGCATCATTACCCCAACTCCGTATGCCTGATGTCTTGGGGTCACACTTGATTCAGATCTTTCTTTCACTTCTTACTTCCATTCTTAGGTCAACTCCTGATGTATTCAATTCAAATTCAACACTTCCTTACACAAGACTCAACTAAGATTTTAATCCACTCTGTCATCATTTCCCACTTTGGCTATTGCAACTCCATCCTCTCTGGTCAATCTCATTTACAATCCATAATTAATGCCTCTGCCAGGCTGAACTTCCTTACATGTCGCTTCTCATCTGCCGCACCTTTCTGTTAATCCATTCACTGGCTTCATCTAGCCTCCAGAATAAAACACAAAATCCTGACATTGACATTGCATGCCCTCAATAACACTGCTCCCCCCTATATCTCAGACCTTGTTTTCAGATACTCTCCCTCCTGTCCTCTTTTCTCTCCTCCTCTGTCGTTAACTACTCACATTCTTATCTACAAGACTTCTCCAGAATGGCCCCTATTTTGTGGAACTGTATGCCTCGCTCCACAAGACTCTCCTCTAGTTTTCAAAGTTTCAAGCACTCCTTAAAGACTCTACTGGTCTTGGGTGCATACAATGTACGCTAACCTTTTCTTACCTCAGTTCCTCTCCTTTTTTAATTTCTGGAACCCCCCTTAGCATGTAAGTCTATGAGCCCAGCTGTTTTGTAGATCACCTTGCATGATGGTTTGGTTTTTATGCTTAAGCTTACTCGTGGCCCATCTATTATGACATTGAATTTTGTTTTTCTCAGTCTTGCTGACTGAGAAGTTTATATCAATATATGTTTCACTATTCAGTGTAGTTTTGCTCAGTTTACTTGCTTAGGCTCCAGCTTGTTACTTATTTCTGTAAATAAGTGCAATTTATAACCTTAATTGTAGTCTAGGAATGTTGGGGTAAACATAAATAAAATAAGTATTTTGCTTGAATTTTTACACTATATGTGAGAGCTACCTACTGTCAGAACAATAATATGTCATCTAATTAATTTTATGTTAATTAATGATTAATATATTATAATTAATGACTTCTCCTAGATCAGTAAATTGTTATATATAGGGTCTTTCCAATGGGAGGGGGTCGTTTTTCCTGTATTTGGAACTGGTCAAATCCTATATGGAGTTGGTCATTTTCTAATCAACTACAGAGGTACGAGACTATTGTATTATAATTTTGGATTTTTCGGATCCGTTAGTTTTTTCGGATCCATTCTTTATTTATATGCATTATTTTATTCTGAAGTTTAGAATAGAAATGCATATGAATCAAGAATGGATCCGAAAAAAAATGAAAGGATCCGAAAAAACGATTGAACTTAACATAACTAATATGCCGGCAATTGCCGAAACAAAATGATCTAAAACCGCTGCCACCCACATCACCGACACTAAATAAAGCTATTAACCGCTAAACCGCCGTCCCCCAATATCGCCAAAACTACCTAAACTTATTAACCCCTAAACCGCAGTTCCCTAAAATTCCCGACACTAACTAAATCACTAAATAAAGCTATTAACCCCTAAACCGTCGTTCCCAAACATCGCCGACACTAACTAAACCTGTTACCCCTAAACCACAATTCCCCGACATCGCCGACACTAACTTAAACACTAAATAAAGCTATTTACATCCATTTGTGCCATAATTGCACAAGCTGTTTGTAAGCTGTTTGTAAATAATTTCAGTGAGAAACCTAAAGTTTGTGAAAAAGTTAATGAAAAAGTGAATGTTTTTTTCTATTTGATCGCATTTGGCGGTGAAATGGTGGCATGAAATATACCAAAATGGGCCTAGCTCAATCCTTGGGGTTGTCTACTAAAAAGATAATGTCAAGGGATATTCAGGAATGCCTGACAGATATCAGTGTTACAATGTAACTATCGCTATTTTTGAAAAAAAAAAACAATCGTTTGGAAATAGCAAAGTGCTACTCGTACTTATTGCCCTATAACTTGCAAAAAAAGCAAAGAATATGTAAACATTGGGTATTTCTAAACTCAGGACAAAATTTAGAAACTATTTATCATGGGTGTTTTTTGGTGGTTTTATATGTGTAACAGACTTTGTTTTTTTTCTCGTTTTTTTATCATATTTTATCATTTTTTATAGTAAATTATAAGATATGATGAAAATAATGGTATCTTTATAAAGTCCATTTAATGAAAAGACAAACGGTATAAAATATGTGTGGGTACAGTAAATAAGTAAGAGGAAAATTACAGCTAAACACAAACACGGCAGAAATGTAAATATAGCCCTGGTCCTTAATGGTAAGAAATTTAAAAATGGTCTGGTCCTTAATGGGTTAAGATTTCAAGATTACTGAATTAATAATTTCATAAAAACACATTAAAAACATCTTCTAATGCAATTGGAATACCAATGTTAAATTCTTTCCATGCAATGTATTGGTGACATTAACATGGTCCAAAGCAATGAAAACCTGTAACTGGGCTTTTGTAACAGTTTTCTAATAAATTGAAATGTCTTCAAATGTGACTCCTCCCCCAAAAACAGAACAGACCTCATTATGCTTTAGTTTCCAAAACCATTATATATTCTTCAACAGAAGTCATAGAAAATTGGTTTCATATATTTCAATATGCAAAACAAAGTGTTTGAGAAAGGTAAGGAAAATCACATTTCTTACAAGCTAGTTCACACAAACTTTCAGGAAGATTATGAGTTATGCGTGGGTTTTTAACAAACGCAACAAAAGTTGCATTATTTCACCCCTAAAATGGCATCAAGCTCTTTTAAGAGTGCCCACCCTAATCTAAAAAAAACCCACCCAAAAAAACTTAAAAAAACCTAACACTAACCCCTCTTTAGGTACTCACAGTTGTTGAAGTCCCACTTGAACGATCTTCATCCCGGCGGCTCCATCTTCATCCAGACGGCTCCATCTTCATCCATCGCAGGACCGGCATCTTCATCATCCATGCAGAGGTGGAGCGACGATGCGCGGAGGCAGAGGTCCAGGCAAGGGTCCAAGGTGGAGGTCCAGGCGAAGGTCCAAGGCGGAAGTCCGGGCGTAGGTCCAAGGCGAAGGTGCAGATGTAGGTCCATCAATCAGACGTGCAGGTCTTCTTCATGCGATCGTACGCCACACACTGAGGATTGAAATGTAGGTACCCCTTTTATACTGGGGGTACCATTGCATTCCTATTGGCTGAAAAATTTGAATCAGCCAATAGGAATTAGGAATTGGGGCTGCTAAATTCTATTGGCTGTTCAAATCAGCCAATAGGATTTAAGCAGCTCTCATTCTATTGGCTGATTGGAATCGCATGAAGAGGCCCTCCACGTCGGATCAATGGACCTCCGCCTGGACTTCCACCTTGGACATTTGCCTGGACCTCCGCCTC